>NW_007804636.1:0-1098 GCF_000696425.1 Galeopterus variegatus | reverse complement strand
TTTGGCCCTCTGGGTCGCTGCAAGGCCGTTCCACTGAAGTTCTAACTGCAGTTTCTACTGCTGTCCCTTTTACCCTTCAGCTTTGACCTGGAATTAGCACCACCCAAGACTCCGAAAGTGGAGCAGGAGGAGCCAATCTCCCCAGGGAGCACTCTGCCTGAAGTCAAGCTGCGGAGGTCCAAGAAGAGGACGAAGAGGAGCAGCGTGGTGTTTGCAGATGAGAAAGCAGCAGCCGAGTCGGACCTGAAGCGGGTGAGCGGCCAAGGCAGGTCACCTCTCCACCGCTGTTAGCAAATCTCTATTACAGGCCAGGCACAATACCCAGGGCTTAGAGACATGGTCCCACTTGAGCCGCACTGATGCAGGGCAGTGGGTGTTGCAGGAGCAGCATCTGAGGAGTGGGGAGGCGAAGCACGTGCTCATGAAAAGGGACATGAGGGAGCCAGGATCTGAACTCAGGCTGCTGGACTCCAGGGCCTATGTGTTTGTTTCCACCATCGCAGAGAGCTCTGTACAGCTAGGGAGAAGCAGCCTGTTCCCCCACTGATGGGCAAGCAGCCCACCTGGTGCTGCACAGCCCTCAGCCCTCTGTCCCCAGCCCCAGGGCCATTCCAACCATTGACATCCCAGACTCTGCTAAACTCCTCCTGTACCCCAGGAGCCCAGGTGGGGATGCAGAGATGAAAATTTCATCACCCTGGCTTTGAGAGTTTGGGTCTTGTAAACTAATAACTATTTAATAATGAGACTTGGTGCCAGAGGGCCCTGGGTACAGTCTTAGTTTCCCTGTGGAAAAGAGGTTTGTTGAATGTATTCTGGGAACCTGGGAGGGGGAGTGAGATTAATTGTCCTAACTGGGGAGGGGTACCAGGTGAAAGGGCAAGGGGCCAGCTAAAAAGCTTTCTGGTGAAGAAAGTACCCTCCACAAACTTCCCAGTGGACCTCCGAGCTACTCTTGCCCAGGGAAAAATGCGTAGAAATAAGTCCTCTTTGTTTCACAATTCTAGAGGGCACCATTCACATGATAGTCTAAATGAATGTCCCCCCTCCCCCCCCACACACCCCTGGAGTTGTACAGTATGTGACCTGTGCAGGCAC
>NW_007804635.1:0-1098 GCF_000696425.1 Galeopterus variegatus | reverse complement strand
TAAAAACAAAATCAGTAAAATTGTACCTCTTATATTTATATATGTCCCTAGACTTTTTTTAAGTTAATATAGATTATTATTGTCAGAGTTAAACTAAATAGAAAAGTAATATGTAAAACTAAATTTCCAACTCCAGACATTTTATTTTAGACCAAAATAAAGGTTACTAGCTTAAAATTTGTGTAAAAGAGTTCATCAAGGGGAAAAAACAAGTCATTTTGGTGCACAATTGCAAAATGCCAAAAACAAAACAAAACAAAACTGGTAACTTTCTTTACCTATCTTCTTGGATTAAGTCATTTAAAAAATTTACCCATTTTAAATTTAACACAACAAATATTTATAGAGCACTGATAATAAAATTAAAATAAATACACCAACAAAATATAGTCTTCTACTCTCACGGAACTCAATGTAGGAGAGTCTAGAGGAAGAGAGAAAAAGCAAACAATTCCAAAGCTGTGTGACAGAGGTATATTATACCTCCATACTTATTCTATATCTATGATAGAGATATACTGATAATACTAGCAATTTATTGAGCATCAACATAGGTTGCTAGGTGTTTTATCTATGTAATCAAGTGTCACTTAATGGCAGGGATATGTTCTGAGAAAAGCATTGTTAGGCAATTTTGTTGTTGTGCAAACATCATAGACTGTACTTACACAAACCTAGATAGTATAACCTATTACACAACTAGGCTATATGGTACAGCCACTAAAATCTTATGGAACCACTGTCATTGTATACGTGGTCTGTTATTGACCAAAACATCATTATGCAGCACATAAATGTATTATTTCACGTCCTCACTAAACCCTTGCATGTTAAGAATTATTATGCCCATTTTACAAAAATAGAATTGAAGTTTACAGTGTTCAGGTAGGTAAACTAATGAAGCCAAGATGAAGGTAAATTTGTGTGACTCAAAAGCTTATACTCTTTTGGCTACCCCACTGTTGTCATTAAATTGAGATATCTCAGGATTTGTCAGCTCTTAAACTGAAATATATATATATATATATATATTCGTGTACTGGTCAAAGATTCCAGATCTTGTCATGTCAGTTTCTTCATCTGAAAGTTGTCTGTAAT
>NW_007804634.1:0-1098 GCF_000696425.1 Galeopterus variegatus | reverse complement strand
TAAGACAAAATCAAAACCTTTAAATAAATCTATATCATTGCTTATTAATTATGATTTTTTCTCTGGTGAGTAATCTTAATCAAAGATTAAGAGAGAAAGTTGATTAAAGCAGGAATATAGTACCATTGTCTTTTGTAGGAAGCATTAACTATAACATTGCAAAATGCTATTTAGAAGAACTGGAAGAATAAACAAACTTATTTTGTTGCTTCAGGTTTAGATAGTTAAAAGAAAGAAATAAATATGCTGCTGTGGTTATAAGAAGCATGTAACTTGACTTGAATATCAAAAGACAAGCATAACACACCCACATGCTAGTTGTGAAATGCATGAAAAAGAGAGAACTCGCATCTGCTGCTGAGAAGACCCCCAAGACCAACTCTCCCAGAAGATCCCTGTTGACTTCCACGTAACCCACTGTGAAGGCTGCCATGGCCCCTGAAAAGACAGGACTCAACAAATATTACATCTCATTGTCCTGTATAAAGTAAAGTAGCATACAGTTTTGCTAAAATCCATGTTTTAGCAGCATTGAAACATTTCCTGGCTATGGCAAAAAATGCTAACTTGTAAACTTTGATTGAATGTGAAGTCATTTGGTCCAGTTCTGTGAACTGTACATCTCTTTTTCTCTTAAAGTTCAAAATAGACAAACTGAGTTTGGGTTTCTATAGATCATAAGGGCCCAGGGAGGCCATTTGTTTCTTTCCTCTTCTCTTTGCAGATGATAAAACTCAGGCTCACAAACCTGGTATCATGTAAAAACAAATCCAGACTTAGACAGTTAGAGGCTTTATTTAGAAGAAAGATGATTGCAATAGGGAGAATGCTCCAATTGCAGAAATCTGCAGGTGTCTCAAAATCAAACAGAAAAAAAGGTTTTCTTTTCTAGGGCAAAGGAGAGGCAAGCTGAGATACGCAGAACCTGTGCAGAGGAAGCTGGACAAGCGAGAGGAAATGGTCAGAGAGTCTAACAGGAAGGTGTCCCACTGTGGTCAGCCAGTTCCCAGGAGGAGTTGATAAGGGGGGCACATTCTATGCTTTTTTTGTGCTTGCTCAGGGTTGGGGACAAGCAGGGTTTAGGGGCCTATGAGAAAG
>NW_007804633.1:0-1098 GCF_000696425.1 Galeopterus variegatus | reverse complement strand
TGTCCATACTATCCGAGGTGATCTACAGATTCAATGCAATCCCTATCAAAATACCAATGACCTTCTTCACAGAAATAGAAAAAAAATCCTGAAATTCATATGGAAGCACAAAAGACCCTGAATAGCCAAAGCAATCTTGAACAAAAAGAACAAACCTGGAGGCATCGCACTACCTTACTTCAAATTATGCTATAAAGCTATAATAACCAAAACAGCATAGTATAGCCATAAAAACAGATACATAGACGAATGGAAAAGAATAGAGATCCCAGAAATAAATTCATGCATTTATAGCCAACTGATTTACAGCAAAGGTGCCAAAAATACACATTGGGGAAAGAATAGTATCTTCAGTAAATATTGCTAGGAAAACTGGATCTCCACATGCAGAACATTGAAACTAGGCTCCTATTTCCCACCATATACAACTATCAATTCAAAATGGATTAAAGATTTAAATTTAAGACCTGAAATTATGAAACTACTGGAAGTAAATATAAGGGAAATTCTTCATGAAATTGAACCAGGCAAGGCTTTTCTGAACAAGACTTCAAAAGCATTGGCAACAAAAGTAAAAATAGACAAATGGAAATATTTCAAACTAAAAAGTTTCTGCACAGCAAAGGAAACAATCAACAAAATGAAGAGACAACCTACACAATAGGAGAAAGTATTTGCAAACTATGCATCTGAAAAGGGGCTAATATTCAGTATATATAAGGGACTCAAACAACTCAACAACAATAAAAAACAAAAAAATCTGATTTAAAAATGGATGAAAGATGTAAATAGACATTTCTCAAAAGAAATCATTCAAATAGCCAACAGGTACCTGAAAGAAATGCTCAACATCACTAATTACCAGGGAAATACAAATCAAAACCACAGTGAAATATCACTTCACCCCAGTTAGACTAGCTATTATCAAAAAAACAAAAAATAGCAAAGTGTTGTCAAGGACACAGAGAATAGGGAATTCTTATACACTGTTGGTGGGAGTGTAAATTAGTACAGTCATTATGAAAAACAGTATGCATATTTCTCAAAAAATTGAAAATAAAACTACCTTATGATTCATCAATCTCACTACTGGGTATA
>NW_007804632.1:0-1098 GCF_000696425.1 Galeopterus variegatus | reverse complement strand
CACCAGGACCTATTTAAAGGGCTAGAATTTTTTTCGACTCTATCAGACTTTCTCAACTGATATTCCTCAGAACCACAGTACACAGAGAATGATTTGCATGACTGTTTCTTCAATTCTCCCAAGGATGATACATAACTAGCACCATTCTAGATGCATAAAAGAGAAAATAATTCATTTCATATGATGGATGCCTTAGAACATAAGGTCTTATTCCTCTCCGTATACCTTGGTTTAGAAATTTTATTTGCAGAGTCAGTTGGGAAAAAAAAAAGATAAATTCTTTAATTTTCATTAGAATAAATAACTTTAAAATCAAATTCATAACTTTGTAATGCGGAAGGAGTTTTAATGCTTCCTGTAATTAATTATATGGACAAAAGGAAGGTCATTTTCTCCCTTTTCCTTTAAGCTCTAAGGATTACAGAGCTGAGATTTGAAGTCTTCGTTTTTACGTGGGTAGGTGATTAGTCAAAGGAGATAGAACTCTGGTTCCAGAAAAAAATATGTTAGCCTACCTCCCTCTCGATCAGTCAAAGGGTACGAATTTTAATATTTTTAACATTTCTTTGTGAATTAAGTTAAAAAATCTCACCCATACAATAGCACTCTCCAAAAGTGATATTACTTTTGCCACCATCAAATGATCTCTAGGATTCTTCCCTGTCCTGTGATGAGGTTTAGTTCCCTGAGACCAAGCTGAGATTTAGCCTTGCTGAACTTTATCTGAGTTTTATTCAACACAGGACTATTACAAACTCTGAAGGAATCTTGGGAGTACAAGAGCATACTAGTTTATCAACAAGAAAGAGAGGTTGAGGCAGGGTGTATCCGAGCCTGCACAGTTTGGGAAGTCCCTCGGATCTCTTGACGCCCTGGCAGAGTATTCTGTCCAACAGAAAGGCACAGGCACTTTACTCTGTTAGTTCCTGTATTTGCAAATGCTACAGATCCCTAGCTTCCTGAAATAAACCCAATTGAAAAATGGTTCTAACTGGGAGAGTTGTGCATCCATAGTAGAATCCGCCCAGTGACTTACCAGGGTCTGAATTTGAAAAGAAATTTCTTGGCAATGTCATGATGTTTCTAAGATGGGAGTAG
>NW_007804631.1:0-1098 GCF_000696425.1 Galeopterus variegatus | reverse complement strand
TGCAATTATCCATAATTCTCATCATTATTGTTTATTGCTGCTGTTTTTGATGTTCAAGATCATCACAATACATACAATGGAAGAACTTTAACTGTTTTTCTTTCTGGATTTCTAATGCCATGCTGATTTTTAAAAAAATCTGTTGTTTTATATATTTTTAAGGATTCCTGTTCACTTTCTGGCAACATTAGAAAATTATTATTCTCTTTTGATGTACTTATTTGCTGGCTTTTTGTGTGTGCCATATCAGAACTTAAAACCAGCCACTCCCCCTACCCCCAGGGCCTCCTTCATTCCTTTAGGGGAGAATTGGCATTGGAGATCAGATTCTGGGCAACAGAGATGTACCTGGGTGGTGTTGACTGGCAAATGGCCTCTGCTATTCTTGGTCCATTTCTGGATTCTGATCTGAGGTTGTCTAGTGCAGTAGACCTAAGTGTTCTACTTGCTTCAAATTTTGCACCTCTGCTGATCATTCTGTGCTCTTCAGCCACAGTGCTTTTTTAAAAACATCAGTGTATTCATTTCATTGTCATAATTAATGTGAAACGCTCTGTGATACTTCTCTTCTTGAAGTTCATTTCCAGCATTATTTTTTGGAAGACTTTTATACCATGGTTAACACAATAATTTGCTGAGTAACGCAACTAAAGATATCTAGAGCCCAGTACCTCGGCTTCAGGAATACAGCTAGAAATTTGATATTTTTGAAAAGGTTATCTTAATGTACAGCTGGGTTTTGATCCACTCCTTAACCTCTGGAAACAACTAATTTATTCTCCATAATTTTGTCATATCCAGAATGCCATATAAATGAAATAATATAGCATGTAACTCTTTGAGGTTGGTTCTTTTCACCCAGCATAATTCATCCAGGTTTCAAGTTCATCAATAGTACATTCTACATTATTGCTGAGTAATATTCCATTGTCTGGATGTATCACAGTTTGTTTAGCCATTTACTCACTGAAGGATGTCTGGGTTGTTTCCAGTTTGGGGCTATTATGAGTAAAGTTTTTAAAGGCATTTGTGTAAAAGTTTTTGTGTGAACGTAAGTCTTCATTTCTCTGGGATAAATGCTCAAGAGTATAATAGTTA
>NW_007804630.1:0-1098 GCF_000696425.1 Galeopterus variegatus | reverse complement strand
CCCATTCCCAGCTCATCTTGACTCCTTTTCCTGCAGGGAAATCCTGAGCCCTCAGCCCTGTTAGCAGGAATCATAAGATGTGTGGGAGCCAGACTTCTGAAGCCACCCACCCACAGGCCCCCGCAGACCACATGCAGTTGTGTGGAGATGGGAGCCCCTCCATCTGCACCCAAACCCCACTTACCATTTTAGCTGCTCCAGGGTTTCGCCATCCCCATGAAAATTAGAAAGGACGCTTCCATACCTAGAGGAGGCCAGTAGGGTGTCACGTCTACCATATCGTGGCACTAAGTGTTTCTCATGTTTACTGTCACTGTCTCACCTCTGACTAGAATGGAAGCCCAGGAGGGCAGGGAATGGAGTCTCCTGGGTTCATTGGAATATGATCAGTGCCCAGAAATTGACTGCACATAGTATTGTTTCACATATGTTTGTTGAAGGAATAAACCCCAACAACTCCCCCCAAGATATCTGGGTGCACCTGAAGCTGCTCTGCTAGCCCCTGGTCTCCCTGCTTTGAATATACCCAGAAGCCTGCAGATAGAATCTCAAATTTCCTGTAAAAATGTGAAAAACAGTGAAGCCCAAGTCAACGAGGTCGGTGAGGGGGTGACAGAGACTTCCTGATGGGGGTCAGGAATCCTGAATGAGGACAACAGTGGCCCCTCCAGCAGACCTTCCACAAGGCTGGACTACTCACGAGCAGCACTTTCCATGGGGGACTCCCTGGAGCTTGTTCCTGTTACCACCCCACTGATCACAGGAGGAAACTGAGGCTCAGAGGGGTGTGGCGATGGTCCCAAGACTCACAGATGGGAGGTGGCCTAGTGACACTGTGTGATTGAGGGCCAGAGTGCTCACCTGAGGAAAAGCAGGTCCAGCACCTGCTGGGGACTGGCAAAGTTCCTGTAGCTGAACAGAAACGAGTGGACGTAGGAAGAGTCGCCACCCAGGACAGCGGGCACCAGGTGCTCCACCCGTTTCTTCAGGGTGCCTGCCGGGATAGGCCACAGCATGTGAGTGGCATCCAGGCTCAGGGAAGAGTTTTCTTCACTCTAGGACAGGACAGGGGAGAGATACACAGTGACAGCACCGTGA
>NW_007804629.1:0-1098 GCF_000696425.1 Galeopterus variegatus | reverse complement strand
TGCCGCGGGTTCGGATCCTATATAGGGATGACCCGTGCGCTCACTGGCTGAGCGTGGTGCGGGCGACACCAAGCCAAGGGTTACGATCCCCTTACCGGTCACAAAAAAAAAAAAAAAAAAAAAAAAAAAAGATTTAATTTGGTTGGCACTAAACAATGAAACCCTAAACCCATTTAACCAGATGCGCACAAACGAGTAAGTGGCAACATGCTGAAAGCAACGGAGACGTGAGGGTTCCGGTGGCACCTCTTTGGGAATCACCCCCTCTGTGCGTGGCTTATCTCACCCACCTCGTATTGTGTGACTTTGACATTCTGAGTGAATGGGAGTGCCAGTATTGATCTAGATTTTTAACTATTTGTAAAGCTTTTTTTTTTTTCCCCCAGTTTTAGGAAAAACAAGTCGAATTCTAATACTTTCTTCTGCGGAGGACGGTCCCCAGGGACTGGTGGCGGTGAGGAGCACCCTGGGCCCTGTGTTTGCTGCACTGTCTCCCCTTCTCAGCCTGCCCCAGCCAAGGTGGCAGCAAAGGCCCGGGTGGACCTTGTAAATCACGCCCCTGGCCGTGTCTCTCCAACTCTAACGCCGCCCTGGCTCCTCGTGGCCAACTGGACAAAGTCCAGATTCCGCAGCTGACTCACGTTTATAGGGGACCCGTGGCCCCGGGCCCCGACTTCCTTTGTGGCTTCACCCCACCCTACAGCGCCTCCTGGGACTTGTCCCCGCCCCTGGCACGTTTACTCCTGCTGTCCCCTCTGTCGTCCTCCAGCCTGGAGCCTTCTCTGTCCAAGCTAGTGCCCGACTGCCCCAAGTCGTAAGGAAGCGTTCCCTCACCTCCGCTTGCACAGCACTTCAATCTCCCTCCAGCCAAGTGTCGGTCCCTGCTTGAGGACAGGGCTGACACCCCGCCCAGCGCGGCCGCCCTGTCTCTCTGGGTTGTCCTTGCGGAGCAGCCTGTGGCGCGGTGTCTGCACCGCGGGCTTCGGTTCTGACGCGAGTGCACGTGCTCCTCCTGCTCCTGGTTTCTCACGCTCTCCGGGCCACCCGCGGGAGCCGCTGCCAGCTGCCCTGGGTCACCCCCTTGACCTCCTCCGCTTC
>NW_007804628.1:0-1098 GCF_000696425.1 Galeopterus variegatus | reverse complement strand
TATTTACCTAAACCATTATCAAGACTTACTCAGACATTCTGTTTTTGTTCTATACTTTTTAAAAAATTATCAAGACTTACTCAGACATTCTGTTTTTGTTCTATACTTTTTGTTTTTTAAATAGCCAGTCATTTTACTCTAGGACAAAAATACACTGTACCAGATTCAGCCAAAAGCTTGGTGTATTAGATTTATACCCTTGTCAGTTAGTGCAAAGACTTATGTGATATTTGATGTAAGTTCCCTTTCATTAGTCATTTTGGGTCCCGGGTTTCCACGTGGCATTTGAAGCCATGTGGAATCTAGAGAGGCAGAGGGCAATAATCACTATCTATGTCTAAAAGATATTGTTTCTCCCAGCATGGCCAGGAGGCAGAGCTGAGATAACAAGGAGACACATTGACCTAGAGACAATTTTAGGTAAAAGGTTTAAATCAAATTTTGAAATATATTTATCAAAACTTTATAAAATTTGTTATTTATTTAATGAGCGCGCATTAATTATAAGCCAATTAGGTACCTTGCACATAAAACAATTACATAAACAGACATGAACATATAGACGTGACATACAGCTTACGCACGCATATATGCAGACATAAACAACAAGAACAAACAAGGATCTTATAAGTTTTGTTTAAGATGTAAATAAAGCTTACTAGTAAAAAGGACAGTCAGGTTTAGATTGTGGTTTTTGTTTTTTGTTTTTTCAAAAAGACTTACTGGTGAGGCCTCACCCTGCCTTAAAGAAAGCAAGATAGCAAATTTACATTGTAAAGCAAAGTATGCAAGCCTTTTAAAGAAGATGGAGATTTTCTTCCTTTTAAGAAAGCCCCATAAAATTTTACCATAAAATTTTCTGAAAAAATTACATAAATGAGACTAAAAGAGAATTTAGAAGTCTGTTAAAAATACCAAGTGGATGCGAGAAAATTTGAGATCAACTAATTAAACAGGTAAATCTTTGTCTATATTTTTGTTTCTCAAATGAGTTACTGAGCTCAGGAGCTGAGCCAACAATTAGAAATGAAATAATCTGACTCTTGAGGTTTTAAGGAGAAGAGCAGGAGACCCAAAAGGGGTCTGTTTGGCCATGGC
>NW_007804627.1:0-1098 GCF_000696425.1 Galeopterus variegatus | reverse complement strand
TTTGTTTGTTTGTTTGTTTGTTTTGTCATGGGTAATCAGCATGCAGATTTCTCTGAGGATACATCTAGTACTCCAGAGCTAACTCATGAAAAGGGTACAGGATTTAGAATCTGGAGCTCTGTTTTTTCTCCAGGAGTTGGCCGCTATGTGAGATTGACAGCGACTCTTCTGGAAGATAGAGACGAAGGTCCAGTGCACTAGAACCTTGAAATTGCCTTTAAGCTAACTTGCTATGGGCAAGGCCAATAAAGCCATCTCAGTCAACTGAGATGCTAGTTAAGAGAACCTGCACTGGAGCAATCTAATAAGCTCAATCAAACCAAGGGCTCGGGGGTTAGTTGAACCTTCCAAACCATTACATTGAAATTTGCCTGTTTACTTTAAGCCGTCAGCCTTCATAGCATTTTTATGAGGTCTTTTTTTTTTTTTTAATCTGAAGTCATAGTTTGCTTAAAATATCTGCCCTATAATATTTCTCCCATTCCCTTTTGATCCTTATAAACCTTGACACTGTACAGAAACACTTGAGGGTAAGAAAGCAGGGCTCCAGCAAAATGGGAAAAGCAAATTTTTGCGTTTCTTTCTTTGCTGTCTTGGTCCTTCTCACATTCCCTAGAACTTTAATCCAGGTTGTGCAGACCCTGAGCAAGGTGGGCAGGGGTGAAGAAGTTGGGCTTGACCTGTACATTAAAAATAGCTTATAATCATTATCTCTCTTTCCATCCATTCAACAAACACTGATTAAGGGTGTTGTCCAAAAATAAGCAAACAAACGAGAACAAAAAAATAGGCTGTCAGTCAGACAGAGCTGGGTTTGTGTCTCAGCTCTATTTAAGACTGTCTGGGTAAAACTGCAGCCACTCTCTTAACTTCCCCCGACCTTTGTACCCTCCTGTGTAAAATGGAAATAGAAACAGTAGCTGCTTGGTAGGGAGATTCAATGAATGAGGCATTTAAAGTGCAGGCCTGTTTGAATGAACAGAAGCTATTATCATTAGAGAGTATTTCTCTACTTAACGTGATGAAGGAGAACACAAAGTTGAATTAAATAAGGCCATTGTCTGTAGGAGGAAGCCCATACTCTAACAGAGGACACAT
>NW_007804626.1:0-1098 GCF_000696425.1 Galeopterus variegatus | reverse complement strand
TGTCATAAGTTGGGGAACCATGGAATTCACATAAAACATGTTTATTATTTTGCATAATGAAATATGTCAACCTTCATGGAAATTAAAGTAACTAATCATGTTTTATCAGTGATACTCAAATGCCATCACACCTCCACTGAATGTCAGTTCTGTTCAGGCTGGTCACAGATCTGTTACCTTGATCTGACAGCAGGCATCCACGTAGGTTTCAAGGAAGGAGACATTAAAAGGTATCCAGTGTTTGAGCTGTGATTCATAAGCAACTAGCAATCAAAATGCATAATACACCAGAGGACAGAACCAAGGCACTCATGGTAAGAAAATAAATGACTACAAACCACACATAAAAAGACGATAATTTTCGACATAACAGCTTCCATAACCTCCAAGAAAATAAATGACTACAAACCACACATAAAAAGACGATAATTTTCGACATAACAGCTTCCTACAGCTTGTTTCCAAAGGTAGACTTGCTCAGTGGGGTAGAAACTGAGATACTCACTGCCTACCTATCAACTTAGTGTGTCTTCTGGCACTGAAACTAAGAGATAACTAGTAATAGGCAACAATATGCAGATTATAAAGTATCTTGGCATTATATGCAATATTTCCTTGGTTTAAACTAAATTCTCAGAAATGCTTACATTGTGTTTCTATTTTAATCCACAAAAAATTTTTAAAAAACGAGACCTCAAAAGTCTAAGTAATAGGTATTTATTAATTCAGTCAACCCAATGACAGGGGTCTGGTTGGATTCCAGATACCTGTTGACTTAGGAGAGGCAGATGAATAAACCACATTCTCCATCTTAATGGAACGCATCTTATAACTGAGACACCATCACCACCAACAGCAACAAAAATACTACAACATTCTAAGCTCTGTTAAGAAAACAGCCATACTGTATCACCAGTAACAGTTCATCACCTAAGTGATTTGTTAAAGCTACAGGTCAAAAATAAAAAATAGGCTGGCCAGTTAGTTCAGTTAGTTAGAGCATGGCCTTGCAACACCAAGGTCAAGAGTGTGGAGCCCTGTACTGGCCAGCTGCCAATAAATAAATAAAATTAAATTTAAAACAAAACAAAACAATAC
>NW_007804625.1:0-1098 GCF_000696425.1 Galeopterus variegatus | reverse complement strand
GCCAGACTTTTAATATTTTTGGCAACTAAATATGAAAACATTATGTCATTTAGCAGTACTAATTTGCTTTTCTGTAATTTCTTTTTCTTTTTTCTTTTTTTTTTTTTTTTGTCTTTTTCGTGACCGGCAAGGGGATCACAACCCTTGGTGTGGTGTCACCCACACTGCGCTCAGGCAGTGAGCGCAACGGCCATTCCTATATAGGATCTGAACCCGCGGCGGAGCGTCGCTGTGCTCCCAGTGCCGCACTCTCCCGAGTGCACTACGGGCTCGGCCCCTTTTCTCTAATTTCTAATGAGTTTAACATCTTTTCATTTTCTTTTGGTCATGTGTGTTTCTCTTTGCCCATTTTAAAATTGGTATTTTTTGTTATTGATTTGGTAGGAATTCTTGTTATTTATCTTTTGCAGGTTATATTAGTTGTAATTATCTTTTCTCACTTTATTTCTTTTCATTCACTTCCTTTTATAATACTTTTTGATGAACAGCAGGTCTTAATAATAATGAAATCAAATGTATTAATGTCTTCCTCGATAGTCTTTCCTAGTTAAGAAATCATTCCTGACTCCACATCAGAAATATATTCACCTATCTTTTCTTCCAAACATTTTAAAAGTTTTTTTCCAAATATTTTAAAGTTCTTGACATTTAAATCCTTAATCTATTTGGAATAGTTTTTTGTGTGTGAGATAAAGTAAGGATCCAAGTTCAATTTTTTTTTTCTTCTTGTGGATTACCAATGTATTCCAGGTATTGTAATTGACCAGTTCCTACACTCTCTAGTTGATAAGCAATGGCATGTCTCTGATAATGTGCCAAACAATGGCATGTCTCTGATAATGTGCCAAATTTCTATATTGGTGTAAATATGATTATAGATTTTCTATTCTATCCTATTAGTTAATTTTCTATTATTTGCCAGTATCACATTACCTTAATTAATATAACATTTTTCATGTCCTGTAGCAGGACAAGTCTTCCATCACGGTCATCATGTGTGTTTTGGCCGTTCATGGCTCATTGCTTTTCACATGAATTTTAGAATCAGCTTTCAAGTTCACAAAATAACTACACCAAAAGTCTCTTTTCTTCTTTCAC
>NW_007804624.1:0-1098 GCF_000696425.1 Galeopterus variegatus | reverse complement strand
CACACACACACACACACACACACACCTTTAGTGCAATTGGGATCATATTGTCTATATATTTTGTGTCCATAAAAAATATGCCTTGTTAAATGACTGCATAATATTTTACATGTATGTGATTTACTGATAGATTAATCCATTTAATGATGGATTAGATGGATCATCCCTTTTTTGCTGGACATTAAAGCTATTTGTACTTTTTCTCTTTCATAAATATTATGCAATAAGTATCTTCATTAACAGATTATTCTTACACTTTATTTTCTTTCTTTTTTTTTTTTTTTTCCTTTTTGTCTTTTTTCGTGACCGGCAATGGATCGCAACCCTCAGTGTCGCGCCTGTACCGGACCGGGACCGGCAACGGGATCGCAACCCTTGGTGTTGCACCCGCACCTCGCTCAGCCAGTGAGCGGCCGGTCTGTATGTGGGATCCGAACCCTCGGCTGGAGCGCTGCTGCGCTCCCAAGCGGCGCACTGTAGCAGTGCACCACCGGGCCGGCCCTACACTTTATTTTCTTAAGATAATTTTTGATTTAGAAATACTGAATCAAATTATATGACATTTCTGTAAGCTCTTGATAAGTAGTAACAAATTCATTTCCTGATTGGTTACACCAGTTTACTTCCACTAACAGATCATGAGAATAGCTATCTTACTACACATGTGGTAGCATTTACTATTTTTCTTCTTTCTCAATTTTACAGGCAAAAATATTCCCATCTTGATTTTATTTCAATATTTACAATTACTATTTGTAGTGGATTGAATTATGTCCCCTCAAAACTCACTGAAGCTTGAGTCATGTCCCCCAAGTTTCATGTATTAGAAACTTGGCCCCCACTGTGACTGTTAAGAGGGTGGGAAATCCTATTATGGTGATTGAAAGGTAGAGCCTTAAAGAGGAGATTAGATTGTAGGACCGTGCCATAGTGAGTGGATTAATAATGGTGGTCATCGGTGTGGTTCAAGGGCTTTAAAAGAAAAGAGAAGAGTCTGTCTCTCTCTCTGCTTCCCCCATTTTGCAATGTGAGACCCCTGGGTCGCTATCACCACGACCAGATGTGTTTCTTGGACTTTGGACTTCCCAGCCTCAGAAA
>NW_007804623.1:0-1098 GCF_000696425.1 Galeopterus variegatus | reverse complement strand
AAGTGGGCTGTGCATAGCCTTTGGGTTTTTGTTTGTTTGTTTGTTTTTACAACAATGCAGATGATCACAAAAAGTGATGAAGTCATTGAGAGAGAGAGAGAGAGAGAAAGAGAGAATGAGAATGAATCAACCTTTTCCTAATAACTCCAGCAATATTATATTTTTGGGCATCACTACAATTAACCTCATTTATTTCAAATGCCTCTCTCACTGCATTTCTGTGTCAAGAGAAGTTGGATGATCTAATGGACTTGGCTTGTTTTACCTTTCAAGACAAGGACTGAAGATGGAGCGAGGCAGAGACTTAGAGGAGTGTTTTTCCTAGCTGTGTTAGATACTACACCATATATACATTTGCTTTTTGAAATAAGTATCCAAATAATGTTGTGAATAAGTTATTTTCTTTAACAAGTATTAGGTGTTTGGATTTACTGCACAGTGATACTAAAAAAATAATTTAAATATACAACCAAATATATAAGAAAAAAATTATTTAAAATGTGGAGTATTTTTCACTTTTTCAGTTAAGATGCTTCCATGAACAATGTTCCTGCACATCGCTTCTCCATGAAAGAGAGATTTTTCATTCCATTGGTTAAGTGCTATGTAAAGAGTTGTTTCTTCTTGTTAATCCCTCAGGTTGGCAGAAACAGGCAATCATTTTTTTCCTTCAATCTGATGAAAAGGGAAAAGTACACTCAATATGTCTTCTCTTTATTTCCAATTTGTTTATAAAATTTAATTTACACATCATTGGTATCTTTCATTTTTGCACCCTTAGAACCCCAATAAAAACATTTTTGTCTTTCCTTCCATGATTCACATATGCCTATCTTTTAATTGTATCTTTTGTGTTTTTCATCTCCACAGTACTACTGACTTGGCCTTCTTCTTAACTTTTCAGTAGTTTTTTTATTGAGTAAATTGGAATGGCATGTGAAAATTTAAGCAGAGATAAAACTTTATTTTATGGCTTATTAACATGAAACTACTTAAAATAGACCACTTTACTGAAAGGCTTTCATATTAAACACTATATCAATTTGATTTATTTAAATCAGAACAAACTTGAAAATTTACAACTTCATATTCTCACAT
>NW_007804622.1:0-1098 GCF_000696425.1 Galeopterus variegatus | reverse complement strand
GAGCGCCGCCGCGCTTCCCAAGCGGCGCACTATCCAGTGCGCCACCGGGCCGGCCCTTAAGAGAATATCTTTAATGTGCTAAAGTAATTAATTATTTGTGGACAGCTTCTGACAAGTGTGCTGTTTCCATTCCCCAGAAATTGTTGTTTTATTTTGTCAGACAATCTGTTTGTATTTATCATTATTGATTCACTTTCATACATACACAAATACAACTTGGATATATTTTTGTGTTTTAAAAGCTAATATTCTCTTGACTAGAAGCAACTTATAGTAATAGATATATTCCGCATGTGCAGTTAATGCTGAAAAACAAATATAGTTTGTTTTAAAATGTCATGTGTGAGAACGTGAAAAGGAAAATGTGCTTTACATAGTGGGTTCTTAGTAAATAGATCTGTCTAAAGCTAATTGTAACTTAACTAAAAAGCATGTTTCTGGTAATTTAAATTTTGATGATAATGTGCATATGAGAGGTTGAGAAAAGTTCTTGTCTCTGCCACCTTGTAAGTAGAAGTACTTTACTGTTTTTGAAGCAGAAATTAGTTGGAAAAATCACATAATTAAAATTGCGTATTTTACAGTGTACCAAGGGGACTATTTCAGTTTATTATTCAGATTTTGATGATTATTGTAGGAGGTTCTTCATCTACCATTAAGTACTTTGTCTTTAAAGTGCTTTATAATTTAAAAAATTCTTATAGCACTTTTTTTCTGCTTTAACTTGGACTTTTTCTTCCCAGTTTCTTTTATATTTGTGTTTTCTGGTTATTTTATTTTTCTGATATTCTCAATCTTTCTCTGATTCTTTGCTACTATTTCTTGATATTCCAGAAATGTGGTACTTGTAAATTAATTTATTATTATGCTCTTTATTCTTTTTCAAGGGAGGTAATTCTTGTTTCCTGTTTTCTACAAAGTATATCCTTATGTAGAAGAATTAAAACATTTTTTGAGACATTCCTTAAATAAAGATGGTAGACTGGTTCTAAATCATGAAATTGTTTCATGGTGCCAAAGAAGTCTTGGTGGAATTTCCTAGAAGCAAAAAGGCTGCTTTTGCTTAGAGAATAGCCATTTTCTCTCTCTGACTTACCC
>NW_007804621.1:0-1098 GCF_000696425.1 Galeopterus variegatus | reverse complement strand
GGGGGGGGGGGGGGGTTGTAGTCAATTTTTCCAAGAGCATGGAAGACTATCTCTTGGTTCAGCTTGCCTGTTGCTAGCATCAGGTTCCTGCAGAAATGTAATGTCAGAATGATGAAACCCTAACAGAAGTATTTTAACCTGCAGTCAGTTATTATGTATAGGAGGTGAGCTAGTTAACCAGCTTGTACCACAAAACAATATCGCTTTAACTTTTCTAAAGCCAAATTTCCCACGTTTAAGCCACAGTTTCTATCTTTAGCCCATCATCATTTTCTGTCCCCCGAAGAATTTGTCGAAATTATTCACTGATACAAAACATTCACCCTTAAAATGACTGAGAATTGAGCCTTAACTTCAGATTAACTTGTGAGAATCAGGAAAATTCCTTCAACTCATCACATCCCCTTGGACCAGGGTGGGGAAAGGGGATTTCAGGTTTCTATGAGTCTCCCCAGTTACCCCTAAAGGTAGAACTTTTTAAAATGGTGTCATCACCACTTCTAAAAATTTAGCAATATTGGAATAAGACACTAATGAAGTAAGAAGCTTTGCTCATTGTTTTGCAAACCAAATAATCTATTCAAACACAAACCAGTGCTCTGCGAACAAGTTCCAGTTGAGAAACACTGGTTGTGAATAAAACTATAGGAGCTCCTCTCCTCCTCCCCCCCGTGGCTATTTTATATTAACCAGGGGGAGGTGGATTTTAATTGTCATAAATTTGAAGAGTGGTGGGTTGCATTTTGCTTGTGGGTTTATGTTTTGGGTTTCCTTTTGGACTCAACTTCATGTCTCCACATTCATTTATACTTGGGAAAAAACAAGGCCATATGTAAAAACCCTTCCAATGCCTAAGTGTCTTTCTCCTGCAACTTCAAACCCAGGCTTGCCACTTTGGGTGCACAGATGGTTAGGTCAGCCGACTGGTTCTGCCTGTCACCTTGCCACATAGGAGGCTTCTAATTAGATTGGAAAAGAGTATTTTTCTAATATATTGCAAGGACTAGCCAAATCTCGTTGACGGAAGCAGAAAAGTGAAGAGCGGTTGCCTGTACCTAGCATAGTACAATCAGAACCTCGTGGAGACCACAGGGGACA
>NW_007804620.1:0-1098 GCF_000696425.1 Galeopterus variegatus | reverse complement strand
GCCTGTTTATGATCACCTCTCCCACCCTGGGAGCAGGAGGATTGGCAGGGAAGTGAAGAGGCTGCTGGATAAATTACTGGATGGTTTCTCCCTGAGTCATCAGGGAAGGGATGAGGTTGGAGCAGCAGGGTTTTGCTGCCTGTATTTGGGCTCTCTTTGGGTGTGAGAGGATGCAAATGGCTCTGAAAACCAGCCCCACAGCTGCCACCTCGTCCGCACGATGATTGCAAGTCTGTACTTTATGCACATGTATGCAAATAAAGAGTTACTGGGAGTGATGAAGGATCAGGGAGCTATGTTTTCAGCTGTTTCCTCATTTCTGCATTTCCACCATAGATGCCAGCTGCTAATGTAGTCATAGCTGTGAAGCTGGGACATCACTTTATGAAGAACTTCTGTGGAGCCCTTGGCATTGCAAAGGGAGGATACCGAACTGGTAAACATAGCCGGATATCGAACCGGTAAACATAGCTTTGGCTTTTGAGGAACAGATGTTCTGAGGCAGGAGCAGTAGCAAAGAAAGATCCCGAGAACCCTCATGAAAGAACTTCTGTACAAATGGGTTTAGGGGGCACACAGGCACATGGGTGGTGACCTTGTAGAGGTGCTATGGCATGGAGGAAAAGTCTCCATTTCCTCCCAGTAGAGTGAGACTAATAGTATCTACCATGCTCGGTTGCTTTGAGGATTAAGTGAATGTAAAATGCCCAGAACAGTGTCTGGCTCTAAGTGGTGTCTGTCATAACAATTATTATCGTTAGCAAGATGAGACTACGGACCACCCAAGATACTGTCTCGCATATTCAGCTTTCCTGCTGCCAGTCCACTGCGAGGAAGGCTGCCCTGAGCTCCCTCACTCCATCACACCTTGGCTTTTCTTTGGGATCTACAACATCAATCACCATTCAGCTGGGCATACCACAAGGTGCCACCTGCAGCCCCAAAACAGAACGGGCCGGATGCGACTGAGTGGCCCACTTGAGAGTAAAACCTGGGACTTTAGCCTCAGGAACAGCATAACTTCCCATTCCCTGTGAGGCTAGCAGGCCACAACGTGTTGGCAGATTGAGAGGCTGCATGGCAGAGTAGACAGAGCCC
>NW_007804619.1:0-1098 GCF_000696425.1 Galeopterus variegatus | reverse complement strand
TAAGTTTAACTAATTTAAATTGAAATATAAACAGACACATGTGGCTGGGGGCTACTATACTGGACAGTGCAGGTCTAGATTGTTCAGTATTCTTAGCTAATATGGGCTCTTCTAGCAAATGTATTGAGCACTATGGATTTCTTCGGCAAGACCCCTCTTCTTCCTACTCTGGTGACTTCCATGGATGGTACAGAAGATAGCTGCCAGGGGCTGCAGGTGCCTGGTCCCCTAAGCTACAGGACAGAAAGAGACTAGTGGGTGAACCCATCCTTTTAGCAGGGCTTGTTGAGAAGGTGTCTATCTCTCTGTCTTTTTCTGTCATCTCCCCACTACAACTAATGCTCCTCCCTACACCCTACACACGCGCGCGCGCGTGCACACACACACACACACACACACACACACACACAGTGACACACAGGGGTGGCCAGCAGAAAGGATAACAGATGTGTTCATGTTACCACTCTGCACGCTCTCTTCTGCATCTCTGCAGAACTCTTCCCAGCTTCAGATTCATGAGTAGAGACCCTTTCAGAAATGGACAGAATTTTTTCTCTAACAGTGGTTGCACTGCCCCAGCAGGAAATTAATTGACAGAGGAAGGAAGTCAAATAAAGATACTCAGTCCTAAATTATGGCACTACTTTGATAATAAAAAAAAAATGGCACTTAAAAAATCCAAAATCTTTGGCTTTCTTATCAATGTGAATCAAACCCAACTTACTGGGTTCTAAAATATTGTGATCCACATATTTTTCCCATGTTTTACTATACCATGAAATAATTCAGCAAATAAACAATATATACGGTGATAAACCCAGAGGGAAATATTCAATATGTATGTTAAATTAAAACTAGAACCTCCAAATTGGATGCACCTTCAGAAAGAATACACACACACACTAACTGGGTAAAACCAAAGATACCTGTCCCTTATGTTAAAAAAAACAGTAAAAATTTTGTGATTATTTTGACATTTATGTATTTTTAAGTGCTCTAAAGCACTGGTAAATTATAATACTCTTTACATTCTTTTTGTGTGAAAAATCACCATCACTTTCTCAAATTATCCACTAACTCTTAAATATACTCTAATAT
>NW_007804618.1:0-1098 GCF_000696425.1 Galeopterus variegatus | reverse complement strand
TCATTTTCCCCATGTTGGTGCTGAAAATAGGTCTAACTGGCAACAGTAGCTTTCCTCCAGCGGAGAGCCAAGAGGAGGGGACTGAGACCTCAGAGAGTGGCTGGAAACCCAGAGGCATGTCCGGGAGTCTGAGCCCAGGGAAACTGAGCACATCCTCCATCACTTTCTCTATAAAGGAAATTACCCTTTAAAAGAAGAGGGAGTGTTCACATTATCCATGCTTTCAGTCAAAAGTCAAAAGACCCTGGTAATCCTAAGTTTGTTGGGGGTGGGATGGGGAGGTGTGGGGGTGGTGTTTGTGTCCCTCCAGTTGGGAATTTCACTGGCAGGGTGTGGCAGCAAAGGTGTCATAGTCAGGCAAGCTGAGCTCCAACCTTGGCCTTGACGTTTCTGGATTTTGGGGCCTCTGGTGTAATTATGTCTTGTCTCTGAGCCTCATCTGCCTCGTCAGGAAAATGAGAGTCCTGAGCACTCAGGGTTCATTGCGAGGTGAAATTATGTGACTTATAATTTTGAAACATTTACCAGATCCTTTCATTGCTCTGTTGAAAGCCTCTGGTAGCTTCCAGTTGCTCTTTGAGTAAAATCCCATCTTGATTCTGGATGATTGGGCCCCACTTACTAACTCCCCACAGGCACGCTCCCTCTCTGTACCTTCCTTTCCTTGTTTCCTTGGGCGCTGTCTGCCCTTCCTTGAGAGTGTGCCCACATCAGAGGGGGCCTTGCCTCTCCTGCTCACCTGCCCCCAGTGCCTAGAGTAGCACCTGCAACACAGCAGGTGCACAGAGGAGGTCAACAGAGACCTGGCTGAGGGGCAGATGCTGTTTGTTCGCTGACCTGCCTCTGCTGGGCCTCACAGAGGGCCCTTGGTGGATGGGTCGTCCAGCAGAGAGCAGCCAGCGGGGCTGTCCTTACTTCACGGTCATCTTTCCTGCCTCCTGTGTCCTTCACCCCTGGGAAGCAAACCCCAGGGAGAAACCAGGCTTCCTCAGTGAATGCATCTGTAGTACACACACTCCTGCCTTCAGTCAGGATGAGAGTAGGGGGTGGTTGGAAATCACGTTGGTGCTGTTGGTCTTTATTGGGATTTTCTTCTTC
>NW_007804617.1:0-1098 GCF_000696425.1 Galeopterus variegatus | reverse complement strand
CAATGATAAAGGATGGATAAGGTCTTGCTAGCATGTTGACTTACGCAATGTCTAAATCCTGTACCCTTTAGCTGACTTTAATACAAGATTCAACATGTGAACTGAAGGGTTTGCATAGATTCAAACAGAGAAAACAGACATAGCACCAAGAATTTTTCAATGAAGTTATTTAATATTTTATATTATCAGTTGTAATCTTTTAAAATAGAGAATTTAAAGTCATTTTACATACATGGTTTGAGTGTTTTGGGGTTTAAGATTTTTTAAAGATTTTTAAAAATTATATTCTGTAGATATTATCCATTCATTTTAGCTGCTAGATAGCATTCCATTTAGCTGATGAAATGTTTTTATTTATACTAATAATCCCCTGTGGGATGTTTGATTACAGTTTTTTTCACTCTTACGTGTGGACCTGTGGTAAAAATTATTGTATACATCTTGTGCATAACTACTTTCTCTAGGGTGGACACCAAGAAAGAATCAGAAAAGAAGATGCAAAAGAATAGGTTCAACAGACTACAAGTGACATAAATTTTTATAACACTGAATTTTTTATATACACATTTTTATTGAAGAGAAGCACAAAAGTGCATGAGGATGATCTATTCTGCTTCATGATGGCAGTCACCTTTGGGAAGTGCAGGAGGGCAAAAGAACAGAAGTAAGGCTCAGCTGTACCGTTAGCATTTCTTCTTTTAAAACTAAAATATACAAGAAAAGTGATAATGTCTGCTTAATCTTAGTGATAGATATATAGGTGTCGGTTTTACTGTTTACTGTTTGCTTAAAATGTTTCATAATCTAAAAAATAATCTTAAATTTATGAACAGGTTGAGGGTGGCCTTTAAAACAAGAAAATCTTATATTTATTCTAAGTGCATTAGAGTCACAAATAAAAGGACCTTTGGGGTTATTTCAAAAAGTTCATGAAAAAATAGAATTAAAAGATAATATGAATCTTTCCATGAAGTTTTTGAAGTATTTTTGTATTATATGCACATATCTAATTTCCTCTTTTGAAACAAGTTAGCTACAAGTTTAAAACATTCAATCATGGAGCTGGCCGGTTAGCTCCGTTAGGTAGAGCCGGTGTTA
>NW_007804616.1:0-1098 GCF_000696425.1 Galeopterus variegatus | reverse complement strand
TTACAACAGGACTGTTCGAAGCACTTTACATGTGTTAACTCATTTAATCCTCACAGCAGCCGCATGTTGGAAAGTCCAGAGGAAGAAAGAGAAAGACTGAAGGGGTTTGATAGGTTTGAGGCAGAAGCTTAGTGAGAGAGGAGGCTGAAGAGGGAAGCAGGTATGTAGGTGGAGGGCTCTGTGCACAGGGTTGCTAGACAAAATTCAAGATACCAGTCTGAATTTCAAGTGAACATCAAATTTGTTTTTAGTATAAGTGTATCCCAAACATTGCATGGTATATACTTATACTAAAAGAATTATTTGCTGTTTATTGGAAATTAAAATTTAACTGGGTGTCCTATATTTTTGTTTGCTAAATATAGCAACCCTCCTTTGTAAGCCACGTGGAAGGGTTCAGCCTTTGACTGCAGAGTAACAGGAGCTCTTGGAAAGTTCTAAGAAAGACTGTGGCATGGCCAACTGTGTGCTGCAGAAGATTGCTTCGGCTGCATTATGGAGACAAGCCCTGAGGCAGGGAAGCAGCTGAGAGGGCACAATTCTAAGTCCATGGCGAGCACCTGTCATCCAGGCGGCACATACCAGCCAGGTGTGCTGCTACCCTTCCCATGCCCAACGCAAGCAGCCCAGTTGCACAGTAGGCATTGAGAACCTGCCATGTGCCAGGTGATGTCTGGGGAATAAAAAAGCACATGACTGGTTACCTGTCCTCCCCAAGCTCCCAGAATGGCTCTTGAACCTGGACAGAACTGTGGTATGATAGTGTAGTAGGACCCTTAGAAGTCCAGGTAACAAGCTTCTAAATCAGACCTTGGGTAGCAGGTGATGTAGAAAAGGAAAGAAGGCTTGATGGGGTGAAGATCAAGCTAGGTTTGAAGGATGCATTAGGAAGTTGGGTTTCTCTATTATAGCAGCTAAATTATATCCTAACTAATACCCTCTTGAACTGGACCTACTGCTGTATTCCCTGCTCTGGGGGACTATCTGCATATAGTTAGTTATATCTTTAATTTTACATTAAAGGAACTCATTTTTCCCCTGTGTCTGTTGGCATCTTTCCATCAATCACATCACTGTCACCTGGGACAGTCACACCCA
>NW_007804615.1:0-1098 GCF_000696425.1 Galeopterus variegatus | reverse complement strand
AATTCTTCACATTCTTACTCTTTAACTTTTTCTCATTTATCTGTAAGTCTGAAGACCAAATGCCCTTTGCTTCTAATCGTATATGTAGTGTCAGTGAAATAATATTATGCTGAGGAGCAGGGGATCGTTTTGCAGTCCACTTAGCTCTGGGTTAAGAGGATTTCAAGAAAGCAGTCATAAGAAGAGAATATAAGTGATTCAGTTCTGTTAAACCCTTCTTTCTATCTCCACTTCTAAAATCCTCCTCAATGTGCTGATCATCTCTCATTTCCAATACTGTAACCTTTGCTTTGCTAGCCGGCCTTTCTGCCAATTCTGATTCTCTTGTCACTTGAAAATTGCCATGTGAAAATCAACTTTTATTGATGCCAATTCACAATTTGGGTGTGTGTGTTTGTGTGTGTGCATGTGAATTTTAGATCCACTATGGCTTTTTTGTAAGTAAATCCTTTCCTTTGTAATGATTTGTTCTCACCTGTCCTCTTTGTCTTTCTGCTCCCATTGGAATAGACAGAGAAGGGCATTATTCAGTAAAAGCTTTGTACAGTTGATGGCCTCCACAAGAGCATTTGGTCATGAGGATGAATGGGGTTTGAATCCAAGCTGTCTTTCTCTTGTCAAGTCTTAGACCCTGGGATTGTTTGGCACGAGTGGCGGGAGGGGCTGTGCATGTGTGTGTGCGCGTCTGAAACCGCCTACCCAGAATAGGCACCTTTTTGTTCTAATTTGTGCAAAGGCACCATATAAGCTAGCATTGCCCCTCAGTGATGGCCTAAAGTGAAATTCCAGATGAAGGAAGTTAAACTCTTTCAATGTCCCCTGATTCTATTTGCATAATGATTCAAATGGTCTTCTCCTATATCATATTCATAGATTTTTTGTGTGTTTGGAAAGTAATTATTTCATTATTAGTTAATAATCTCATGTCATTCACATTTTCATTTGATTTGCATAATCTATTTATTTCAATATAGGTTTCAGAATTTAGCAAACAGATTCCATCAGCTAGAATAAACAAAGAAACCCTACTTGTGTAAGATATATTAAGGCATTATTCAGTTTTTAATTATGAAGATATTCCTCTTTCAATGTCACCAA
>NW_007804614.1:0-1098 GCF_000696425.1 Galeopterus variegatus | reverse complement strand
AAAGAGGCAAGTGTAGAAGAAGTGGGGCATGGAAAAAGGCTACTACAATAGTCTAGGTGGGATGGTGGTGGCTTCTGCAATTTTGGTAACAGTGGAGTTAGTGGGAAGTGGTCATATTTTGGACATGTTTAAAGACAGAGCCATAGGAATTCCTGATGACTTTTGGTCTGAGCAACTGGAAGGATGCTGCTGCCAAAGACTGAATGGATGTAGGGGAACAGCTCCACCATTGTGCCCTGGAGACCTTGCATGTATCTACATAGGCCACACAGGCAAAGGCTTGAACCGTAGTAATCTGATTCTTGGCAGAACACCTTGTGATCCTCTCTAAAAAGAGGATGGTAGGGGGCCAGCCCGGTGGCACACTGCTACAGTGCGCCGCTTGGGAAGCGTGGCGGCGCTCCTGCCGAGGGTTCGGATCCCACATACAGACCGGCCGCTCGCTGGCTGAGCGAGGTGCGGGAGCAACACCGAGGGTTGCAATCCCGTAGCCGGTCCCGGTCTGGCACGGGGGCAACACCGAGGGTTGCAATCCCGTAGCCGGTCCCGGTCTGGCACGGGGGCAACACCGAGGGTTGCAATCCCGTAGCCGGTCCCGGTCTGGCACGGGGGCAACACCGAGGGTTGCAATCCGTGGCCGGTCATGAAAAAAGACAAAAGGGAAAAAAAAAAAAAAGAGGATGGTAGGCCTGTGAGCAGCTGCTCTAGGGCCATCTCCCACTCACCTCCGTACCTCCCTTAGAAGGCTGTCATGAGACAGTTTCTAATTGTCTCCTAGGTTCTGATGAAGTATGAGGCTTTCTTCCTTCTTCCTTGCCCTCCCCCCTCCTCCCAGTAGAGCTACACATTAAAATTGCTTAAACTGTGGTGTAGAATATAGTCCTTCCACCTTTTGGTGTCATCTTTTTTGATATGCAGGAGAAAAACCATGGGGAACTTTGGCTACTCTTCCATTTGCTGTCTATGTAAGTGGTAAACTCTCAGAACCTAAGAATGGCTCACTTTAGCTTTACGGGTCAAATCAGTCAGGCCTAGGGGCCGGCCAGGTGGCGCACTGCTGCAGTGCGCCGCTTGGGAAGCGTGGCGGCGCTCCCGCCC
>NW_007804613.1:0-1098 GCF_000696425.1 Galeopterus variegatus | reverse complement strand
AGAAAGATTGTGTTTTGTCAGTTTCTGATAAATGAAAGATAAAAATGCCTAAACAGAAAATTCTGATAATTAAGAATCCACAATTTTGGTTCCAGTTACCAACTCTGTAACCTCTGGCAGGTATTAACTGCTCAGAGATTAAGTGTTCTCTTTTATTAAGTCATACTAATTCCTAACACAGGGTTATTTTGAGACCCAGAAGTTTTAATTTATGTAAGAATTGTACACTTGCAAAGATACTCAAAAGTAAGGTATTTCATTATCAAAAATTGAAAGAAAGTTCAAGAAAAAAAAACACAGACTTGTTGACATCCTTGATTAAAATAAATGCAAAGACTCAATAACATTTTTTGATGATGAAAGGTATAAACTGAAAAGCAGCAGGTGTCGAGTCAAATTCTCTAATTACAAAAGTAGATATCATTCTCCTCCTGTTTAAGTAGTTCATCATTCAGGTCATTCATATACAGCTTAATCTGATGCTAGGGGAGGGGAAATAAAAACACATAGGCCCTGGGATATTCTAATTTATTAATACTCTTTTAGTAGACTTTGTTTTTTAAGAGCAGTTTGACAGTCACAGCAAAATTAAGAGGAAGGTACAAAGATTTCCTGTATACTCTCTGCTTCCTGACATGCCCAGCCTCCCCCATTGTCAACATCCCCACCAGAGTGGAACATTTGTTATGATTGATGAACCTGCATTGACGCATCATTATCACCCAAAGTCCATACTTTACATTAGGGCTCACTCTTCGTAGAGTGCAATCTATGGGCTTGGACAAATGTATAATGATGTGTAACCATCATGACAGTAACAGACGGCTTCATTGCCTAATACCCCACTGTGCTCCCTCTCTCCTCAACCCCTGGAGAACGCTAATCTTTTCTTTACACATTTTAACAATTAATTCTGACCATACTTAAGAGATTGAGAGAAACAGCAATATCTTTTATTCTTCTTATAACTCTGTTCTATAATTTTCTCAAGTTTGGTAGATATCATAATTAAGTACTTTTTCTAACTTTTAAAAACAAGAACGTGTAAAGGATTTTGCAAACACCCTAGATAATAAAATAACTTATTATGGGTTTATA
>NW_007804612.1:0-1098 GCF_000696425.1 Galeopterus variegatus | reverse complement strand
TACATGACCAGGTACTGTCCTCCACCATCTTACGGGAGGGCCTACAGGGGCTCCTGTTTCTGGGGAACTCCCAAAGATATTCGTAATACCAACTCATTTCTTGTTCTTACAGCTCAGAGCCCTAGCAGAGGATGTGGCCATGGGAATTTTTATTCATTGAAAGATTTTTAAAAAGCTTTTCCCCTGCTCCATAGTTTTTCTTAAAAAATGGGATTCTCTTAATCTGTTCCTGTATTACCAAATACTCTGCTGGGGTCCTGTGCTCTAAGAAGGGAGGCCGTGATTTCCCATGATATCCATACCCCTCAAAGCACCCATGGAAAGTCAGAAACCCCTACAAACTCATCCTCTGAAAAATAATTCTAAATGTACCCCCCAGAACTCCTGGAGTTTCCTTGTTGTCTACTTATAAATAATTGAGGGTAGAATTGCCTCTCTTAGTTTGACCACATTTCTTTTCCTGGTCATGCCTTATTTAGGTGGCATAATTTCAAGTAGAGATAATTTTTGGTAAATTAGAACATCTTCAGTTCCCTTTTAAATGGTTATATCTCATGATCATCAGCAAACCGCACCCTCAATTTTGTAAGTTGCTTATGAAGTTGGGGAATAGGTTGAGGAGAATACTTGAGGGCCATAGAAGTATTGCAGCTGTATCTGGTACATATTTACTGGTTTCCAAGGCTGCTGACTAGAAGACTGTTTTTGCAGAGAGTACCATCTTGGACATTTATTTTCTTTCTGAGAAAGCCTTTAGGCTTCTGTAGAATATCGGTAAGTAGTTTAATTAAAAGACTGATTTAAATCAAAATTCCAGCAGGCAACGACCTGAATTAGGTGGTTTGAGTATTCGTTCTAAGCTTGAGTTTATACTGAAGTCCTCAAACGATTGCATAGGATATGTTGCTGACCTGCTAATTATTTAATATTTTGTGCTTGTTGTGAAGATTTGACTGCTTTTTAGGAATGCCTTTTATTGTTTCAGTTCTGCCAATCATCACTTATTAATCATAGACCAGAAACAGAACTTAGGCTGTTTCATATAAAATAGATGGATCCTATAGAATGGCATGGAATTGGGGATTAAAGAAGTCTTTT
>NW_007804611.1:0-1098 GCF_000696425.1 Galeopterus variegatus | reverse complement strand
AGCAAGCAGAATAAGGAATTTCAGACCTCAAAGATGGTCTTTTTGAAATAACCCAGGAAAACAAAAAAAAGGAAAAAAGAATTAAACAAAAAGAAGAAAATTTAAGAGACCTAGCAGACAACCTTAAGTGCACAAACATACAAATAATGGGTATTCCTGAAGCGTAGGAAAAGGAAAAGACATCAAAAACCTATTTAAGAAAGTAATAACAGAAAAAATCACAGGTATAGGGAGGGATGCAGACCTTCAGATCCAAGAAGATCAAAGGTCACCAAACAGATTCAACCCAAGAAGATCCTCTTCAAAACACATTGTAGTCAAACTGGCAAAACTCAAAGATAGGGAAAGTATTCTAAAAGCAGCAAGAGAAAAGTGTCAAGTCACCTATAAGGGAGCCCCATAAGACTAACAGCAGACTTCTCAACTGAAACCTTACAAGCCAGAAAAAAATGTGATGTATGGGATAATATATTCAAAATACTAAAAGCTAAAAATTGCCAGCCAAGAATTCTATATCCAGCAAGATTATCCTTCAGAAATGAGGGAGAAATGGAATATTTCCCTGGTAAAAAAAATTATGGGAGCTCACTACCACACCACCAGAACTACAAGAAATACTCAAAAGAATCATGCATCTGGAATCTGAAAAATGATAATCAGTATCATGGATTTACAAGAAAGAGCAAAACCCGCCATTAAAACAAATATGCAAACAAGAAAGAGAAAGAAGCTAAATTGTGTCACTTCAAAAATCCAACTAATATCCAAGATGAAAAATAAAAGGGGAAGAAAAGGACAAATGATATTTAAAATACCTAAACTAAAATCAATATAATGTCAGGAGTAAAGCAATATCTGTCAATAACAACCATAAACATAAATGGATTAAACCCCCCACTCAAAAGATACAGACTGAGTGACTGGATTAAAAATCTACCCCAACTATATGATGTTTTCAAGAGACTCACCTCAGCTGTAAAGACACACATAGACTAAAAGTGAAGAGATGGGGAAAAAAGATAACACACAAATGGAAGCCAAAAATGAGCAGAAGTAGCTCTTCTTACATCAGATAAATAGACTTTAAACTGAAAACCA
>NW_007804610.1:0-1098 GCF_000696425.1 Galeopterus variegatus | reverse complement strand
AGCTAGGAGAAAGGCTTCTTAATGCTCTTATCGCAAAGAAATGATAAATGTTTAAGGTGATGGATATGCTAATTAGCCTGTTTTGATCATTTTATAATGTACATATGTATCGAAACATGACACTGTACATCATAAATTTGTACAATTATTGTGTCAATTAAAAACAAATAAAGATATGAAATAGTCTATTACCTTTGGAGGCCCCTCAGCCCCTTCCAGCCCATCCTCACCCTCTGTAGGACAACCGCAGTTTTGATTTCTGTCACCATACATTCATTTTATCTCCTCTTGAACTTGACATAAATGCAATCTTACAGTAAAGAAAAAATGAAAAATAAAAATAAACTCCTCTTCCATGTCTCAAAAGCAGTGATGATTATCACAACAAAAGCAGTTAATATTTACTGGGTGCTGACATGTGCTGCAACCAGTAAAGTGCTTTACCTGCATTGCCCCATTTAATTCTCTTAACAACCTATGAGATAAGCTCTATTAGTTTCCCCATTATACACATGAATAAATGGACATTGCTATGGTTTAAATGTGTCCCCTCCAAAATTCATGTTGAGACTTAATCCATATTGTGGTGGGGATTTGGGGGAAGGAGTTAAATCATGTGAGAATAGATTAGGGCCTTATGGAAGGGCTGGAGGGAACCAGCTTAGGCCTTTTTTACCCTTTCGCCTTCTGCCTTGTGAGAACACAGCAAGAAAGCCCTCAACAGACACCAGACCTCTTGGTGCCTGGATCTTGGACTTCCCAGCCTCCAGAACTGTGAGAAATACATTTCTATTATTTATAAATCACCCAGTCTGTGGCATTTTGTTATAGCAGCTCGAATGGACTAAGTCAGACGCTCAAAGAAGTTTGCAGTGTGTGTTGCTTAGCAAAAGTCACACAACGGGTTTATTTAATTCCTAAGCACTCTTTACCATCATGCTTTCCTGGCTTTTATCTCTTTACACTTGGATTGCTGAGTTATTTTTTCATGAGGCATTGCTGCCTTGAACCTCAGTCTTTAGGAATCATTTCTGTGCTCTTTTGACAAATTATGCATAGATCACAAAAGTGATCCAATCCAACCCCTGACCGGAGTTG
>NW_007804609.1:0-1098 GCF_000696425.1 Galeopterus variegatus | reverse complement strand
CGGGAGCGCCACCGCGCTCCCAAGCGGCGCACTCTCCAGTGCGCCACCGGGCCGGCCCATGTTGTCTCAGTTTTAAATTGGTTTATCTCAGGTCTCCACAGGAGCAGTAATTGTGCATGTGTCAGTGCGCATGTGCACACACACAAGCGTGTGTGTAAAACTGGGCACAACACTTTGCGTGTGCCAAAACGACTTCTCAATATGCTTTTTGGCTATATATTTTGTCTCAAATGATTCAGACAAATTTTACTATTTTAATACAAAATGAATGGATTTTGCTAAGAACTTTGAGGGCTCTTGCTGGAGTAACCGTTTTTTGTTATTAGTTATTTAAACATATGGCAAATATACTGATTCCCATATTACATGTAAAACTAACTGTTTTATAAGAAAATTGTATAGGACTAAGGCTATGCATATGATGAAAGCTCATTACTTTTCCCATAAGAAATACTGTATATTTTTTAAAGTATCAAATTAAAAGTAAATTAATAATTGTTTTTCAATGTTTTGTATATGAAAATCACCTGGGGTAATTTTCAAAAATGCACAACATTAACCCATACATCTACACTCTGATGAATAACATGTACCATTATAAAATTTAATTTAAACATATGTTTCAAAGCTGTGTATTGGTAACTTAGAAAGTGAATTAGTAAGGCTAAATTATATTTACTGTCATCTTAGGAGTCTTTTGGCACTTGTTCAGTAAGAAATCTAGTTGATATAAAATGTTAAATCTCTGCTCATGAGTATATTTGCAACTCCTACAATTTTGGCTTCAGTGTTTTTTTTACATTGTATCATGAAACTTGATGAGCTGGTTGTAGTTTTCAAATGCTGCCTTCCTATTTTACAAAACCATGAGTAATTATTAGATTATATTTATTTAATATATTTACTTTGTTTTGGATTGTTGCTTATCACTACAGTGTGTAGACATGTGTATTTTCAGAAACAGAATTTTCAAACTGCAAACTTCATTAACTAGATTTTAACACTATTGTTACAGATAATAATATGACAGGTAAACGATCTGTCATATATCCATCCCTGTATTATTTTTTAAAATTATTCTATCGCTATGTTATTTAC
>NW_007804608.1:0-1098 GCF_000696425.1 Galeopterus variegatus | reverse complement strand
GCCCCCACTTCATTACTGTGATGATTCGAGTGACATCTTTTGCAGTACCGAACAGGCCTGTTTCCGTGACGACCACAGCACCCTGCTGAAAAGCAGGTGACAACTGCTCTTCTAACATGGGAACTGCAATTCTAGAATAAAAAAAAAAAAAAAAAGGGAAATTAATTAAAATTGACCACCGAGGTAAACTTGGCTAAGAACTGGAACAAATGGAAACTCAAGGGGCCATCTAAAGTGACACCACATTTCTAAAGTGCCACTAGTTTCCAAAATGCAGGTTATCCTCTAAGTAGTGAGATTTCAGACATAGTTAAAAATAAAAGGGAGAAGAAGTGTTTTCTATTGGTGTGAGTGGTAGAAATGCTCTAAATATCAGTAAAACTGTGTTGGAAAGCCATCTGTAAAGTCACCTCAGCTATGGGGGGAACAGAAGTAAGGGGGGAGGCTTTCTGGATTATTTCAAGTTAATGTTTCAAGAGTTTTCAGCAGAAATATAAAGAAAAAAACTAGAACAGTGGTCCAGAGAGAGCACATCACCGCAAATCAAAGTAGGAAAGAAATAATTTTCACTCCCAGAATAAACGCTTTCAAAATTATTTTATCGGCCACTTGAAGAGCAGATTTCCATTGCAGCTTGTCTGTCCTTGCTGCCTTCAAGGGCAGGTGGGGGTTGTGCTGCGCTAAGTTGGCCCCAGAGCAGGCCCCTCCACTCCCACCAGAGCTCTCTCTATGAGGACCTAAAGAATACGTCAACTGACACCACAGCGACACACCAAAACACAGCAAGAACCGGTCACAGAATCAGCCATTGACATCAACCACAGAAAAGGAATCAACAGGCGAAGTGATGGAAATGAGATGACAAGAGTGGTGTGTGAGAGGTTCCAAAGTTCAGGGAGGCTATTGTCACAACTGCCCTAACAAGAGGCAGAGGAGTGTGACAGCATCCACGGGAAGCAAAAAAATGTGCCCCAGCCCGTCAGAGATGCTGCCACCACACATTCCTATGTGTCCAGAGAGCGTTTCAGCCTTTCAGCGGGGCTTGTAAAGATGTGAACACCCCTAAGACCCTAAGCCTTTAGGAACTCAGCTTGGTGA
>NW_007804607.1:0-1098 GCF_000696425.1 Galeopterus variegatus | reverse complement strand
CCTCCTGCCTGTCTATGCAATATACATATAACTTTCATGGTATTACTTCCCTGTTCACTTCATCCCCTGTCAAAGTACTACATCATCTCATACCAAGTTATATTTGCAGCCTCCTATCTCAGTTTCCCTTTTCAAATATTCAGCCCAAACATACTTTGCAAACAAGGCACGGTACTTGCTACCCTGGACTCTGTTTTCCTGCTTCTGCTTTGCCTGGTCTCCACCAACCTCTATTGCTCACCTATGAAAATAGTAACTAGATCTCTAGGGAGATGAAACGATCTCCAAGAAGTCTTTGCTGTGCCTCCCAGCCCACAGTGATCCCTCCATCGCTCCCTTCCTGTAACTGCCTGTTCCCTACATGTCTTATTTGGAACCCTGGTAGTACCTCATAGTGGTTGAGAACACAAGCTTTGAAATTAAGCTGCTGGACTCATAGCCCAGCTTCTAAGATTACTTGGTCTGCAAACTGTGGCAAATTATTCTGTCTCATCAATAAAAGGGAGATAATAATAGCAAACTCATGAAATAGATACCAGAATGATTAAGTTAACTGATATCTTAATAAGTTAAGGTCCCAATTAAGATTAGAAACTGCCCAGTTGTAACATTTAACATGTTAGGTGCTATTACTACGTAGTTATCTACAGAACCTTGTAAGTTCTCTGCCAATGATACAGAACTACGGTGTTGTTTCCTGTCTCACCTTCCATACCCTTGTTTGCTACAGCCCGCTATCACCTTGCTCTTGTTCGTTTTGCCCACTGTATTGAACTTTCTAAACCTAATACCTGAACCAGATCTGAAAATTGACCCAAAGGATAGGACTTCCCATCTACCTTTTCTGAGGCTTTCACTTCTCCTATGTTCAGACAGTTCTGCTCCTCCATACTCTCCCATTGACACCACTGAATCTTTCTCCCTACTTTACTCTGGTGTCATGACCCCCATCAAGCCCCTCTCTATAACCTCCTGGAGTCTATACAGTTATATTCTAAGAACATTAAAAAGGGAAACTGGAAGTTTTCCTTCCTCGTATTCCCCACAGTGCTAAGCACATATTTAGATATTGCAAAAATATTTACTGAATAAATTGGT
>NW_007804606.1:0-1098 GCF_000696425.1 Galeopterus variegatus | reverse complement strand
TCCCTCCCCTGTGTATACCAAAATCCATGGATGTTCAAGTCCCTTATTTAAAATGACATAGTATTTGCGTATAATCTATAAACATCCTCCCATAAAGTTTAAATCGTCACTAGGTTACTTATAATACCTAATATAATGTAAATGCTATGCAAATAGCTGTTATACTGCATGTTTTATTTGTACTCTTTTAAATTGTTGCTTCATATTTGTTTATTTATTTATTTATTTACTTTCCCCAAATAATTTGAGCTCTGGTTGGCTTAATCTGCAGACGTAGGAGCAGCAGATACAGAGGGCTGACTGTATGGTACCAGTGAGTGACTGAAGTGGTAATGACTGGGATAAAAACAAAGCCCGTGTAGTAGTAAAGGATTTGCTACTTATTCAAGGAAGGCATATGGAGTGCTTGCCATGTGGCAGACACAGTGTTCAGAGCTGAAATTATAGCAGAGAAAAAGAAAAGTCACACTGCTTGCTGATACGGTGCTACTTTTCTCTCTCTCTCTGTGTGTGTGTGTAAATTTTTGGCTGACTTAAAGTAATTTCTTCATTTATAAAATGGACACAAAAATAACCATGTGCTAAGGCAGTTGTGAGAGTTAAATGGTGTGATATATATGAAAGTGAGGGAATGTTGCAAAATGGTTAGGAGAGCAGGTTTTGAAGTAAGAATGACTGAACTTGGGGACAGCCTCCACCACTTAGGAGCAGGTACAAGAATGCTTGGGGTCCTAGGCAGCAGCCAAGGGCAGCACCTCCCTCCCAGGAGCACACTTGAGGTCCTAGGCAGGAACCCCAGAGCACACTGAAAATACCACTTCCAGTCAGGTGACCCATCACAGTCTCTATAACAGTCATAGCTGTTGAAAAACCAGCTTGCTGCCAGAGTAGCAGCCACAGCCACCATTCAGGTGACACACCAGATTCTTGACTATATTCACACAAGGAGAGTCACCAGTAGAGACCAGAAAAAGAAGAGGAAGTCTCTCTCCTCAAAGCCCACTCTAGAGTAATAGAAAAAGCAACTGCTCCACCAGTGACTAGATATCAATGTAGAGAAGACTGTGGCTCCATTTACAATAGCCAAGAGTTGGAAGC
>NW_007804605.1:0-1098 GCF_000696425.1 Galeopterus variegatus | reverse complement strand
TCCCTCCCTCCCCACACTGAGCCTGTTAAACTTTACCAGCACTTCACAGTCAGAAACCCAGATGCAGCTGGGCTGATACCCTTTTTGGTGCTTGATGTATTCAGCCAAATGCCATTTGTGGAGGCATTTTTATGTAAAAGCCTTGACTGCAGTGTCTGCAAGCACTGGTATCTGGTTAGTGGGCTGAGACCAGCAACGGAGCCCACAGATTCCATGATTATGTTTGTGATTGTGGTAGAACAAAAGAGGTGGAGCCATTGGATTGATTCTGAATGAGCCAGAACTCAGACCCGCATTTAGAAGTGCATTATGAGCCCCTTGTGAGGACGTGGGAAAGGGAATGGGAGTTAGACAGAGGCTACACAGCATCTTAATGTCCAAACCAGCCACAAGGGAGGCCTCTATGGAGGGTCACACGTACCATGTGTTTGGATTGTTCTGACAGTCAGCCACTGCCATTGAGTATACTGATTTAACCCTAGGCTGAAGTCAAGGCTGTAACCATAGACTGGAATCTTCTACTGCCATCTAGAGATAATTAGTAGGAATGCAGGGTCAAAAAATTCCCTAAAGTAATCTTTAAAGACAGGCTGTTTAGAACAATGACCAAGTCTTGTAGAAACTTATGTTGAGTGAAATAAGCAAAGCACAAAGGGATACATACCGTATGTACTCTCTCATAAGAGGAAGTTAAGAGATAAAGAAGAAATGAAAGAGAGACCCCAGTGGTGCGTTGGACTTGCAGAGGGAGAGAACATACATAGGGATACAAAGTGGAGTGGGGAAAGGTGGATGGGGAAGGAGATCGGGGATAATCGAGGGGATAATTGTGGGGGACACGGGGTATAATCACAATTTGTGGTAATGGACATGCTGCCAGTATGGATCTGGCCATCACATCTTAGGCCCTAGTAGTGACAATTTGCTTTGTACCCCATGAATATTCATAACCAATAAAAACAAAACATTAAAAAAAAAAGCCTTAGCCAGGAGGATATAATCAGAATCTTGTTCCATTGTGACTGGATATAACTGTGTCTCTGGATTTAAAAAGACAATATTTATAAAAGGGATACAAAAATTTACTGTATTAAATTT
>NW_007804604.1:0-1098 GCF_000696425.1 Galeopterus variegatus | reverse complement strand
AGACTGATCATAGCCTCAAGGTGCCTAAAGATTTCTCAAGTCTAGTGATCTCAGGTTACAGATGGGAACTGGACACAGAAGCTTCCTCTGTTCCTGAAGGACCCAGGGTCAGATTGAGGTGCACCAGTGCTTAGACTATATTCATCAGCCTGGACCATCTTTGGATCTCCAAAATGTCCCCACTTTGTTGATACTGCTTAAGAATTTGAATGAAGGAGGAAGTTTGGTACCTTCTTGTAATGGAGGAAAAGCTGACTTTGGGGAAATTCCTTCCAGACTGAAACAGACAACGGACAACAGCCTACCCCTTCTCCCATGGAGCAGAGTGAATCAGAAGAGATCAGAATTTGGGAGATTAAGGACTTGTTATTGTATAGCATGGCTTCCCAGATTGGGCTAACATAACAGACTGGGAGGTTTTCCACAGTTTGAGAAGAAAGCTGAAATGGAGAAATTGAACTGCATGATTTTGTGTGGGTGGCGGTGTGAGTGTGAGTGTGTGTGTGTGTGTGTATGTCTGGGTATGTGAATAGGATGAAGCAGATTTATAGATGGTAATCCTGCAACAACCTGAGGCAACAAAGAAAAATTTGAATGTGGCACAGTTAGTCCAAAAGGGGACCAGAGGCAGGTCATTGTGTCATGCTTGACTCCTCTGTAGTGTGGGAAGGTGTAATGTCCTGAAACCCAAACACGCCCCCACATAGCACAAAGTAGCTTCAGTCATTAGGCTTGCCGTGGGGGTTCCCTGGTGAAAGATAGTGACTTATCTTGAGGGACATATCAGCCAGGAGCAGAACAGAACACTCTTATGCAGCAGGAAAGTGACTTATCTTGAGGGACATATCAGCCAGGAGCAGAACAGAACACTCTTATGCAGCAGGAAAGGACCCCTTGACCCTGACCAAGTCATGGCTACAAACACAAATTCACCAGCAATTTCTCCAAAGATACCAGTTTGAGGAGTCAAGAAACCCACAAAAGACACAAAACAAAAGTAAACAAAACAAAATTAACAGACATCCAAAAAAAAAAAAAAAACTGTAGCTGAACCAAGGGCTAGAGGATTCACATTTATTCAAGGTTTCCCCCATAGCC
>NW_007804603.1:0-1099 GCF_000696425.1 Galeopterus variegatus | reverse complement strand
AACAATCAACAGAGTGAAAAGACAGCCAACAGAGTGGGAGAAAATATTTGCAAAATATACAACTTCTGTTCCTTTTATTGGGATGCAGCTATGCCTTCTCTAATGAGGTGTGATGCACACTCTTATGGATAGAGCCCTACTTCCATGGTTTTCCTTCTTTAGGTACTGCCTCTCAGACCTGGGGAGACTTATGGTATTCTCTTACATCTTTAAGTTACTACTTTATTATATAGCTTAGTAATTCTTTATATTAAACTTCTGTTTAAATCACTGTGTTATTTTATTTCTCCATTAGACCCAGACAGATTCAGATTTGGTACCAGAAGTGGTTGGGTCCTGTGAGGTAGATCCTTGAGGTTGGGGTCTTGAGATTGTTTGGCAATGCCTTTGAGCTTTAACATGGTGCTGAGCTCCTTGTCCATTGGAAATGGATGTTAGTAACCCACAGCTTGCAGTGGTGACACAGTTAATTAAGCTACCAACTGTGGCCAATTTTGATAAAGTACCAACTGAAGAACATGCCTTGGTAACTCAACTGGCTATTGCATATGACCATGACCATATAGCAATACTTAATCCAATGATTGAAATATAGAATGAATTTTTCTGTGTGCACTTGCATGTTTATTCAGTAAAAATTACAATATCAAGTTTATTGTTTCTCAACATAAATTACAATCTGATAGCCAGAGTGCTCTCATGATATTCTTAAAAATATCTTGTTTTTTATTTTATTTTTTAATTGAAACATAATTGAGTACACATATTTATGGGATACAGAGTCGAGTATCAGTGTTTATGTGCAATATGTGATCAAATCAATATTATTAGTATGTTCATTATTACGAATTGTAAGTATTCTTTGTGTCCCCCACCCCAAAATATCTTATTTCTTATAGGTACAGGGAAGATAGTGGTAAAAACTAAACTCAAAATTTAATCTGGTGGGCTGCTGAATTAGTAACAGGCAGGTAAATCTACCATCTTGCTAACTTTCTCATGAAAGTTGAAACCATTTCAACTTTGATGAAAGTTGGACCATTGATATGAAAAATATGGGATTCTTAAATTTGCAATGGAGACATCTGGTTGGAAACAA
>NW_007804602.1:0-1099 GCF_000696425.1 Galeopterus variegatus | reverse complement strand
AACACACACAACTCATATACCCATCACTAAAAAGACAAAGCAGGTCCTCAGCTGAACTTCAACGTAAGTTCAATTTAGAGATGGCTCTTTCCTCCAAATAAATATAGCATGTCCTATAAGTTTCATTTGTGAGGCATATTAATTTATTAATCAGCCCTACACCACTTCAGACCAAGTAAAAACTTTTTGCTTAGATAAAAAAAAAATATATATTTGGTTCTAAATCAACTCATTGCTCCTATCCCTGCTCAAAATAAAGAGAGAAAACCACCTAGGCATGGAAAGGATTTTTTCCTCCCTTCCCTGAGTCACAGAGCTTGAAGCTGTAAAATAGATGCCTTCTCACCCATAGACACAGTGGTGTGTTACATAATCACAGAAGCAACTATATTTTATATTATGGATTTAAATTCTGTTCTCTGAAGTATTTCTCATAGCGTAATGCTAGCAAGTACATTTTAAGGATATTAAACGTACTTAATTATTGATTTACCAGGGATATTTATATCAATTAAATTTTCTCAAATATACTCTAGAAACAAAAAGTTATTTATTTATTTATTTATTTATTTATTTATTTATTTATTTATTTATTTATTTATTAATATCCAGGCATTTATGGGCTGGGGGTGGGTAAAATATTGACTACAAGTGGGGTATAAGTAAACTTTTTGGGATGATGAAAATATTCTCTATCTTGATTATGGTAGTGGTTACATGACTGCATAAATTTGTCAATATTCATAAGATGTATATTTAAATGGGTGAATTTTACTGTTTTTACTGTGAGTAAATTATATCTCAACAAACAAAAAGAGAATGAGAGGATAAATATGAAAGGAAAGTTAAAATGGTATTCAACTTTAAATTAATTAAGTTAAATTAAATTAATTTTTGAATTAATTTAATTAAATCAATTTAATTTTAATTTCTTTCCAGAACCTCTTAATACAAAAAAAGGGTGGCGGGGGGGAGATTGGAAATTCACCAGAATCATTTCCTCTGAAGAATCTCTGAATTATATGATTCTCACTATGCTGAAAAGTTAATAAACATATACACCCTTACAGAACTGAAAATACAATAAATTGAGGATGTG
>NW_007804601.1:0-1099 GCF_000696425.1 Galeopterus variegatus | reverse complement strand
CTATACCAAAGCAGCTATACATAAGTAATATTTCTCATGCCATTAAAACAAGTAAATAAAGAATATGAGGTCATTATTCAGAACATCTGCTTACTTCCTCTAACTTTTTCAAGTGAATCCAGCATCCAGGGATGACAAATGACTAGTAGTGAGGCTGCGGTGTCTTCAGAAGCAGAACCAAATGTGGTCACACCACCTGTGGACCCAGTTGTGGGTTTGAAAAAAGCATTGAATAATTAGCATGTTTTAGGTGTTGTGAATGCCCTTCTCATGTACTTTTATCTCACTGGATTCTCACTATACTTAATGAGGTACTTGAATTATACTATAGAGTAGGAAACCGAGGCTTAGAGAGGAGGGTCAGCCTTGCCTGAGGTCACACAGCTATTGAAGATAGTGGTGATTTAAAACCAAGTATACTGAGCCCAAATTTCATTAGTCCATGGTAACTGCACATATATAATTAGCTTGTCATTAATATTCTACTTTCATGTGCTGCCTGCCTTCTGTTTTATAATTAAAACTGATTAGACATAACTTGTGGATAAATTATTTCATTGCTATTGTTTCATCAAGATGGCTTATATTGATATGTTTGCTGACGATCAAGGCAGGGGTAAGAACTTAAGAGTTTGAGAATAAGCAGAGATTATGTGTAAGAAATAAATTATATGAATTTCTAGTCTGATTCTGAAAAAACGATATGACTTGTATTTGGACATTTTATCTAAATTTGAATCTTTTTATTGTCAGCATCAGTGTGCCCACATAGTTCCTTTTCTATGTTTCAGGGATTTCTTGTGACCCTCCTCCTCCTATCAAAAATGGTTGGAGTAGTTATCATTCTGGCCCCATACCCCGTGGTACTGTGGTAGGGTATGACTGTTCACATGCTTTTCGCCTCATCGGAGAAAAAACTATTTTTTGTACAAGTAAAGACCAAGTGAAAGGAATCTGGGATAAAGCTGCTCCAATATGTGAATATTACAATAAAAATTCTATTTGCCCTGAGCCCACAGTACCAGGGGGATTCAGAGTAAAAGGATCTAGGCCACCATACAGGCATGGTGATTCTGTGACATTTACGTGTAAAGCCAAC
>NW_007804600.1:0-1099 GCF_000696425.1 Galeopterus variegatus | reverse complement strand
TAAAATTATTAATTTTATCTGTCCGTGAATTATATGATTGTAGTTCATTAAGAAAAAAATTTCTGGGATTCTGATACAAATTGCATTAAACCTATACTCATTTCTAGGAGATTTGAAATCTTTTCTATACTGAATCTTTCAGTCCATGAATGTGAAATATCTTTTCATCTACTTGTTTTATTTGTTTTTTTTCAGTAACATTTTGTAATTTTTAACAACAGATTCTGTATATGTCTTCTTAAGTTTGTATCTAACTGTTTAATTTTCGTTGGAGTGATTGTGCTTTTAATCATTGGTTTCTGCAAGGTCACGATTGGTACATAGAAATACAATTAATTTTTGCACATTGATCTTATATCCCATAACCTTTCTGAACTCATTATTAGTTCAAGGATTTGTATGTGTGTGAATGTGTATTTCTTGTGATTTTCTGTGTAGACAATTACGTTTTATTTTTTTTTTTTACAAATAAAGATTTATTCCTTCTATTCCACTCTGTGTGCCTTTCACTTATATTTCTTAACTTATTGCAATGGTCAGAAATTACATTATCATAGGGCTGGCCAGTTAGCTCAGCTGGTTAGAGTGTGGTGCTGACACATCAGGAAATTACAATATCATGCTGAATATGAGTGGGGGAGTGAACATTTCTTTTGTTTGTAACCTCAGGATGGTAGTATTCAGTTTTCCACCATTAGCATAATGTTTGCTGTAGGGTTTTTGTGTGTATACACTTTATTGAATTGTAATTTCTCTCTATGTCTATTTTTCTGAGGAATTTTATCATGCATGAGTGTTGGGTTTTATTCAAATACATTCATGCATCAATTGGTATGGCCATGTGGTTGTTTTTTATTAACTTCTTGAAATTGTTGATTATATTGATTGATTTTCAAATGTTAAACCAACCTTGCATGCCTGGAATAAACCCTGCTTGGTTATGCTATACAATTTTATTCATTATTAGATTCACTAAAAATATTGTTATTTTTATGCCTGAAATCATTAAAATTTTGTTTATATATATTTTATGTACCTCCCTTCCTCTGCCTTTCACACTGTCTTTGTCTAATTTTGTTATAAGAATAAGTACAACCTC
>NW_007804599.1:0-1099 GCF_000696425.1 Galeopterus variegatus | reverse complement strand
TGAAAAAAAGTGGAATTGTCAAATCATGTAAAGTTTTTAATAGTTTTCTCTTTCATATGAACATTTCAATGTCAATTGCTGTCAGTTCCTCTAAATAAGAATCGATCTTTTTTTCCCTTCCTATTCCCTTCATTCTGGATGCTTTCCAGGGAAGTAGCCAAATTAAATTAATCTCTGCAGCCTTGAGTTTTTATATTTATTTATTCTTTTCTAATTTGGTGAATCTGTTGCACTAAAACATCCCTTTTGTTAACAGTTCAGTTTCTTTCTACCGTTCTAGATGAGTTGTCAATGATAAGCAAAGTAATATTTGAATTCCAGTAGGTTCTTTGTGAAGAAATATATAATATCCTAGACTGTCATAGTTTATTTTTTAAATGACAACAGTGTTGTTATACCTTTTAACTTGGATTTCTGAGAAACTTTATGCTGTAATAGCTTTAAAATTGATACTAAAGTAACCACATTCACATTTTCTTTTTGTGGAGGAAATTCATTCTATCTACTAAATATTGTGAGTTATTGGCACTTTTAACTATTAACCCAAATTGTTCGTAGGAACCCTGTGAAGAATTGTTAATAAATAGGGCTCCTCTGCCCCAGTATTTTTTGGGGTGGTTATAGAAGTTCTGGGGCATTTGGGGCCTAGTAGAGCTAGGCTGTAATATCTAAACATAACCAGTAGGTGCTGCTCTGCAACATATGATGTCCCCTTGCCTATTGATCATGACCTTGCAGAGTGTATACTGCATAATGGTGGAGGAAGGAGTTGCTTTCACTTGATATATGATATGAATGGCTCCTCTAGAATTGTGTTGCTCAACCCTGTCCTCAAAGTTCAGGATCAAGTTATATAAATTACTATCCTACTTCAAAGGTAGTAATAGAATATTATAAAAGAGACTTCCATAAAATATGTGTAGTTCCCTTTCTTGCTTTTAAAAGTGATTGTGGTACTGACTGAACAACTCAGTGAAATACCTTCTTGTTTCTCAGAGTGTGATCCACATCAGAATCACATAAGATGCTTCATCAGTGAAGGTTCCAGGACCCAGCCAAAGCCTGCTCAGGCCGAATTTTTTTTTTTTTTTTTTTTTTT
>NW_007804598.1:0-1099 GCF_000696425.1 Galeopterus variegatus | reverse complement strand
AAAAAAAAAAAAAAAAAAAAAAGGCCCTCGAGATGATCTAGCCCAGGGACTATTAAGTAGCAACGCACATCAAAATCACCTGAGGAGGTTTTTCAGCATGGACAAGAGATTCTGATTCTCTAATCCGAACTGAATTGTAGAGGAATTCAAGTGTTGCCAGCTGATGCTGTATTTTGCACTCACTATTTGGGTGGAGGGGGCGTGAGGCCATTTTTATCATTGTCATTTCCTGCAAGGTAGAAAAGCACAAACTGTTCATGAATAATTGTTCCCCTTTCACTTCTACTTTGGCATATGAATTTTCTGCCCCTCACAGTGTTGGTTTAAGTCAAGGAGATAGAACGTGAAAGAATGTGGGTGCTCGTCTAGGAACAAAGGAACACCAGTGAAGGCGAAAGATCTGATCTCTTCTCCCTCCTCTTTGGCAGACGTCCTGTCACGTGTCCTCTCCTGCCACTTCAATTGCTCATTCATGTCGTTTCTTTGCTTCGTTTGCTTTTCTCATCTTCTAGGGTTTTTTTTCCTTTTCTACTTCTTTTGGTCTGTTTCCCTCCCACCTTCTCATTCTCCTGCTCAAATTCTCCCGGACAAAAATGAAAATTACTTTACCATACGTGGGACATCTGGTGCTTCCTGATGTGGACAAGGATCCAGACCTCAGGGAGCGCCCAAAGGCATTCCTCTCCACGCCTCCGTGTACGGAGGGTAGCTCAGTGATTCTCAAACTTCTGCAAACCTGAAGACATCATCTTGGATGACGTGTAGAAATGCAGGTTCCCAGGCCTTCACCTGACAGAGTCTGATTCAGCAAGTACAAGGCAGTGCCCAAAAGATTAAAAAAGAGCAAAGAACACAAAAGTGATTACAGTGCAGGTCGCCCAAGGAATATAGGAGGGTGCTTCAAAAAGCTCATGGAAGGCCAGCCCGTGGCTCACTCGGTAGAGGGCGGTGCTGATAACACCAAGGCCACGGGTTCGGATCCTATATAGGGATGGCTGGTTTGCTCACTGGCTGAGCGTGGTGCTGAAAAAGCTCATGGAAAAATGGAATTAAAAGATAATACAAATCTTCCCATGTGCTTTTTGAAGACTGTTCGTAC
>NW_007804597.1:0-1099 GCF_000696425.1 Galeopterus variegatus | reverse complement strand
GAATAAAATATTTAGGAATAAATCTAACCAAAGAGGCAAAAGACTTGTACATGAAATAGTATAAAACATTGCTGAAAGAAATTAAAGGAGACACAAATAAATGAAAAGACATCCTGTGTTCCTGGTTTGGAAGACTTAATATTGTTAAGATGTCAGTACTATCCAAGGTGATCTATAGATTTAATTCAATCCTTATCAAAATTACTTTTTGGCAGAACTAAAAAAATTCATACTAAAGTTCACGTAGAATCTAAGGAATCCCAAATAGCTGAAATATCTTGGAAAAGAAGAACAAAGTTGGATGTCTCACCTGTCTTTATTCCAAAACTTCGACGAAGCTACAGTAATCAAAACACTGTGGTACTGGCACAAAGACAGACAGAGACCAATGGAATAGAATAGAAAAGCCCAGAAATAAACCCTCACACATATGGTTGTATGAGTCAGCTCAGGCTGCCATAAAATACCATAGACTTTAGCAACATAAATTTATTTTCTCTCAGTTCTGGAAGATAGAGGTCCCAGATCAAGGTGATGGCCAATTTGATTCCTGGTGAGGACCCTCTCCCTGGCTTGCAGGTGGCCACCTTCTTGCTGCATCCTCATGTGGCCTTTCCTTGTCCTTTTGCCGCTGGCTTATTTCACTTAGCGTAATGTCTTCAAGGTTTATTCATGTTGTAGCATGTGTCAGAATGTCCTTTCTATTTAAGGCTGTATAATATGCATATGTACACACACACAGACACACACACACACACATAATATCTTATACAAATATAGTATAATATCAAAATTGGGAAATATATAACACATTTTCATTTTGTTTATTTATCCATTGATGGACCCTTAAGTTGCTTCTATCTTTTGGCTATTATGAATAATGCTGATATGAACATAGGTATATAAGTATCTGTTTGAGACATGGAAAGAGCTCCGGTGTCTCTTGTTATTCTTACAAGGACACCAGCCCGATAGGCTCCACCTATTAAGGCTCCACCCATTAAGTTTCAACCCTTATGACTTCACTTGGCCTTTATTACCTTCTTTGAGGCCCTCTCTCCAAATACAATCATGTTGGGAGTTAAGGCTTCGACATATG
>NW_007804596.1:0-1099 GCF_000696425.1 Galeopterus variegatus | reverse complement strand
ATCTTGCTTTTCTTAGCTTCTCTGAATTTATTAGTCAAAAACTTGCTTCTTGAAATTCTCTCTTTTTCCACTGCTCCTAGGTTTGTTCTCTTCTAATTCCGTCTGCGCTTTGCTGCCAAGTAAAATCATACCATCTCGGTATTTTTCATCTTCCTCTAATTATCTTTCACTGCCTTATCTTTTTCCAGCATCCCATATTAAAAAGACATTCCCCAAGGATTTGTCTTCAAATGTTTTTCCTTCTCTTTCTACAGTCTGTCTCTTACAGTACTCATCCCTTTCAACAAAGTCAAATTCAACTTTTATGTGCATGTTTTCCAACCTTCATCATTATCTCAGTGTCTCCTGGAACCATTTACTTACTGAGCAAATACGTAATGTAAATATTGTATGTGACAAGCGTAGTGTTAGGTTTAGAAAATGCCAGAACAAACGGGACAGATTAGTGCATTCTTTCCTAGATTACACTACTTAGTTCTAATCTCTCACCCTCCATTTTTCCCATTGCAAAAGCTCTAATTCCATATAATTCCAATTAATTCTGTAAAAACAAAAAAAGAAAACCCTAACAATTTTATCCTTACAAACCACATCTTTGTGTTGATTTTTTCCTTTCTACTCATAGCATCAAGGCTATTACTATCATTTATATTCAATATTTCAGAATAATAAATGTATTATTCTTGTCCCATTCATGCTATTCATCACCATCTACATTTTATTCTACTTCATTCATTCCACATTAACCAAGTATTTTTAAGAACCTACTATGCACTGTTGTGGGTTTTGGGGAGACAGCATCAAGCACGACAGGTAAGACCCCTACTCACATGAAGTTTGCATAGCACTTAAGCCTTTCCTGCACCTTCACCTGCCTTTTCTTCCTCCTGGCTCCCCCATGCTAAACTGTGCCCCACCTCCTCTCTCTCCTTCCTTCAATTTCTCCTCTTGTCATATCAGTCTTTCTAATGCACATCACATAAAAAGCATTCTTCAGGGATCTTTCTTCCAGCTGTTTTTTCTTCTTTCTTTAGACTGTATCTCTTAGTGCTCTCATCCCTATTAATAGGATCAAATTTAACTTTTTATGCAAATGTTT
>NW_007804595.1:0-1099 GCF_000696425.1 Galeopterus variegatus | reverse complement strand
CGGGTCTCTTGAAGGCAGCATATAGTTGGGTCCTCCCTTTTAATACAGTCAGCCAGTCTGTGTCTTATGATTGGGGAATTTAATCTTTTTACATTAAGAGTTGTTATTGAAAAGAATTAATTTACTCCTAGAATTTTATTCATTTTTGTTTGGATGTCTTAAATGTATTTTCTTCCTTTCTGATTTACTATTTGTCTTCTGTATTTGTTGGTTCCTTGGGTTGTAGATAAACTTTTTTTTTCACTTTATTGTTGGCATTTTTATTTTACTACTGGGTTTTGATTTTTCTTGAGTTTTTATGACAGTGGTAGTTATTTTTCAGGTATCAAAGCCTGAAATTGAGAATTTCTTGTAAGGGTGGTTGTGTGGTATTGAACTCCCGCAGTTTCTGTTTGTCTGAGAAATATGCTATTTGCCCTTCATTTCAGAAGGTTAGCCTTATGGGGTAGAGTATTCCTGGCTGGCAATCTCTGTCTTTTAGTATTTTGAATATATCATCCCATTCCTTTCTGGCTTTTTGGGTTTGTGATGAAAAGTCTGATGCTAGTCTGATTGGGGCTCTCTTATAGGTGATCTGACGCTTCTCTCTTGCAGCTTTTAAGATTCTTTGTCTTTGAGTTTTGCTAATTTCACTATAACATGACTTGGAGAAAACCTTTTTGGGTTGAATACAGTTGGGGATCTTTGAGTTTTCTGAATCTGAATATCTGTGTCTTTTCCTATACCTGGGAAGTTTTCTGCCACTATTTTGTTGAATATGTTTTCCATGCAATCTCCTTTTTCTTCCCCTTCTGGAATATCCATGAGTGCTTAAGGTTGTCTGATATCTTAGATTTTCTTCAATGTTTTTAATTATTTTATGCTTTTATTTTTTGTCTGCCTGTATTATTTCAAACAGCACATGTTCAAGCTCAGAAGTTCTCTCTTCTGCGTCTGCAAGTCTGCTGATTAAACTCTGTTGTGTTTTTTATTTAATTGAATGAATTCTTCAGCTGGGCAAGCTCTGCTACACACTTAAAGGCACTGATTTCCTTGTAGATTTCTTCTTTCAGGTCCTGTATACTTTTCCTCGTTTCATCATGTTGTCTAGCTGAGTTTT
>NW_007804594.1:0-1099 GCF_000696425.1 Galeopterus variegatus | reverse complement strand
ACCTATTACATTTTTGGAGGTTATATAACAGAATGAAAAATGTATCTTTCTGTAGTGATCACCAAATGAGAGTTATAGGTTGGACTTGGGAAACGATCTGGGAAGGCTGGAAATTCTATTTACCTGAGTGGTTCTAGTAAGCCAAAGTATACAGATCATTTCCCTGTCAAGCATTCTACAACTTACTACTTACTTTTACATTTGTCTGTTTTCGTGTTCTTTCATATTCTGGCGCAGACGTTTTTGTTTTACACAAAATCCCTTTTTCTTTCTTTATTTTTAATTGACACATTTTTTTTTTCCTTTTTGTCTTTTTTCGTGTCCGGCAATGGATTGCAACCCTCAGTGTCACGCCCACACTGGACCGGGACCGGCAACGGGATTGCAAACCTCGGTGCTGCGCCCGCAACTCGCTCAGCCAGTGAGCGGGAACCGGTCTGTATGTGGGATCCGAACCCTCGGCGGGAGCACCACTGCACTCCCAAGCGGTGCACTGTAGCAGGCGCCACCGGGCCGGCCCCTTAATTGACACATTCTTGATTGTATACATTTACGGGGTACAGATTTGTTTCAAAACATGTATACAATATGTGATGATCAAAGGGGGGTAATTAGCATATTCACCATCACAAAGATTTATCATTCTCTGTAATGAGATCATTTGAGCTCCTCTCTTCTTTTTTAATACTGTAAATTTGCCTTCTTTCTTTCTATTAAAATCACTTCAAAATTTACTCTGCAATTATGTAGATCTATGGCAGTGTCACCCTATCAACAAGAAAGCTGAATTGCTGCCTATCTGTACTCAGGTTTATAAATAATACCTCTTGGAAGTTTAGAAAAAAATTAAGGAATTTTTCAGTGCTAAAATTGCCCTCAGAGCAGTATAATTGGGCAGATTCTGTACAGGTAATTTTTTGTTTCTTTTCCAAATTGAACATTTGCTTCTTCCAAGGGCCTTTGGATTATCTGCAGAGGTCCTTATCCATTAGCTGTAAATTTTTAAAGAAAAGAATAATTTTTGGTCATGTTTTTATTTCAGAAACCAGTTGTTTTATCTAGCACACCACAAATTTGTTTTGATTCCTGGCTTGTTTAC
>NW_007804593.1:0-1099 GCF_000696425.1 Galeopterus variegatus | reverse complement strand
AAGACAGACATGTAGACCCACTGAACAACAGAGAGGCCAGAAATAAACCTGTGCACGTATGTTCAAAAGATATTCAACAAATTGCCAAGCTTACGCAATGGGAAAAGAATACTTTTCAACGAATGGCATCAGGAAAACTGGTTATCCACATGCAAAAGAATGAAGTTGGACCCTTACCTTACACAATACACATAAATGACCTCAAAATAAAGACCTAAATGTAGGTCCTAAAACCATAAAATTCCTAGATGAAAACATACAGAAAAGCTTCAGGACATTGGATTTGGCAATGATTTTTGGATATGACACCAAAAGCACAAGCAACAAAATAAAAAACAGATAAATGGGATTACATCAAATTAAAAAGCTTCTATGCACCAAAAAAAACAATTCATAGAGTGAAAAGACAACATAAAGAATGGGAGAAAATATTTGCAAATCATATATCTAGTAAGGGGTTACTAACCGGAATATATAATAACTCCTACATCTCAACAACAAAAAACCCCAAATAACTCAATTTAAAAAGGGGCAAAGGACTTGAACAGAAAATTATCCAAAGAAGGATATGAAAAGATGCTCAACATCACCAATTATAACAGAAATGCAAATGAAAACCACAATGATATCACCTCATACCCATTAAGATGACCACTATAAAAAAAAGTAAGAAATGCTGGTAAGGATGTAGAGGAACTGGAAGCCTCATACACCGTTGGTGGGAACATAAGATGGCACAACTCATTATGAACAACAGTATGAAGTCTATGGGAAATCGTATGAGTTCCTCAAAAATACTTAAAATAGAATTATCATATGATCTAGCAATCCTACTTCTGGGAATACTCATATATCCAAAAGAATTCAAAGCAGAATCTTAGAGAGATAACTGCACACCCATAATCCTTGTAGCATCATTCGCAATAGCCAAGATGTGGAATCAATTTAACTGTCCACCAACTAATCAATGGATAAAGAAAATGCTGTATATATACAAAATGAAATAGAACTCAGCCTTGAAAAAAGAAGTAAATTCTTTCATTTGTGACAACATAGATGAACCATAAAAACATTATGCAAAGTGAAATAAGCCATTCAC
>NW_007804592.1:0-1099 GCF_000696425.1 Galeopterus variegatus | reverse complement strand
TTCATCCATACTGTAGTATGTATCTACATACAGAAATATTTCATTTCTTCTTATTGCCAAACAATATTCCATTGTATGAATGTACCAATTTTGTTTATCCACTGGTCAATTGATGGACTTTTGGATTGTTTCCATTTATTGGCTATTATGGTAATGCTGCTATGAACATTCATATACAAGTTTTTTTGTAGATGTGTTTTCATTTATCTTTGACATATAACTAGGAGCAGAATTGCTGGGTTATGTGATAACTGTATATTTAATATCTTGTGGAAATGCCAAACCGTTTTCCAAAGTGACTGCACCATTTTTTCAATCCCACCAGCAATGATGAATGAAGGTTCTGTATAACTTTTTAAGATGCACAGTTGAGTTGCAGAAGTATTCTTTCTATCTCCACTTTCGTAGAATAAATTTTGTTTTTTTATCACAACGTAATATACATCACAGTGTATCTGGAACATGTCTGTTTCTTCATACTGTGAGCAGAACATTAGCGCAACAACCCATTGCATTAATCTTTGTGATCCCAGCACGATTTTTTAAAATTTATTTATTATGAATATTCATGAGATACAAAGCTGATTGTCCCCCTCCTGTCCACGATGTGAGGGCCAGATTCATACTGGGGGCATACCCATTACCAGAAATTACTTTTGTACCCTTTGTCCCCTCCCAATTATCCCCCCCTCCCCGCTCCAGTTTGTAGCCCTAGGAATATTCCCTCCCTCTGTTGGATCACGGCACTACTGCCAGCCCAAATTTGACATGACAGTCACTTTCAAAATTTTTAATAAGTAAATGGTAGTATGAATTTGTCATTTAGTAAAAATATATTTTTCTTACTTTCTTATAATCATTCTCTGTGAAGCCACTCTTCCAGGTGAAACCCTTTCAAATAATTCAAGGTAGTTCTCTTTCCTTCCTCTCCTCTCATTTCTGAGGTTTTGTTTTTTTCTTCATCAGAACAAACTTCTTAACAGACAGTACTTTCATTATTCAAATGCAATTTTTTCAGTCAGCTGAATTATTTTAAATACAGTTCATATTTATGATATAAACCTAGGTTTCTTATGTTTTTCCTTATGAACTCATTAAT
>NW_007804591.1:0-1099 GCF_000696425.1 Galeopterus variegatus | reverse complement strand
TAACAGAATACCTGAGACTGGGAAATTTATAAAGACCAGAGGTTTATTTGGCTTATGATTCTGGGACAGCTGCATCTGCCACAGGCCTCAGGTTGTTTCTCCTCATGAAAGAAAGTGTCAGGCAGCTAGTTGGTACAAGCAGATTACATGGTGAGAGGAAGCAAGAGAGAGAGGGGAGGTGCCAGGGTCTTTTAAACTACCAGCTCTCATGGGAACTAATAGAGTGAGAAATCACTCATTAATACCCCCTCCCCCAGGGAGAGCATTAATCTATTCATGAGGGATCTGCCACCATGACTCAAGCAGCTTCCAATGCTGTCCCTTTGGGGATCAGATTTCTGCATCAGTTTTGGGAGGACAAGACATCCAAACTCCATCATTCCGCCCCTGGTCTCCAGAAACTCATGTCCCTCTCACATACAAAATACAATCATTCCATCCCAAAAGTCCCTAAAGTTTTAGCTTGTTCTAGTACCAATTTAAAAGTCTAACCAAAGTTTCATCTGAGACCAAAGGCAAAACTCCTTCCAGCTGTGAACCTGTAAAAATTAAAACCAAATTTATCTGTTGCCAAGATACAATGGTGGAACCAACATTGGGTACCCATCCGTATTCCAAACAGGAGGAATAGACCAGTAGAAAGGAGAAACAGACTTGTCGGGTCTGAGTCTGAAACCCAGCAGGGCAGACATTAAGTCTTAGAGCTCCAAAATAATCTTCTTTGACTACAAGTCCTGAATCTTGGGCACAATGGGACATCTGGGCCCGTAAAGCATTGGGCAGCCTCACTTCCACAGCTCTGCCAGGTGCAGCCCAGTGGGTCACACTGGTGCCCACAGCTTTTCCAGGCTGGTGTTGCACATTACTAGTGGCCCTGCAGATCTGGGGTCCTGGCAGCAGCCCCACTGCCTTGGCTTTACTAGACATTTCCCTGGTGGGGGCTCTCTGTGGGGGCTCTGACCCCACTTTTCTGCTCATCATTGCTCTAGTAGATGACCTCTGTGGTGGCTCCACCCTGTGGCAGGTCTCTGCCTGGAACCCCAGGCTTTTCCATATATCCTCTGGAATCTGGGTGGAGGCTGCCACACCTCCACTGCTC
>NW_007804590.1:0-1099 GCF_000696425.1 Galeopterus variegatus | reverse complement strand
GCCAGCAGGGTGACTTGGAGGGGTCCCTTCTCTCAGTTTCTTCATCTATGCCACAAGCGGGTTGAATGGGCTAAGCTCTGAGGGGTCTTCCCTGGAGAGTTCTCTGTGGTCTCTCCCTCCTCCTGCCCCATCTCGGGTCCTGAATCTCTGAACAAATATAGAGCATTTGTTTCCAGAAGGCTCCGAGGGTGACACAGGGGTCAGAGGATTATTGATGGCCACTGAGGAGGTGTGGGGGGTGGTTCTGAGGGGGCTTTCATGGCCCTTCAGTCATGCTCCAGCCCTCGGTGCACCCAAGGACACCAACCACGTGTGGCTGATCCCATTTCCACTCTGACACCTTGGAACAGGAGATTCTGATGCAGGGAGATGCTTCGAGAACAAGAGTCTTGGACTCTTGTTTCTTCCTGAGGCAAGAAGTGGTGTCAGTCACTTGCTCCTGTCAGTCATTCTCCGTGCGGAGAGAGACAGCAGTGCCCGGGGAGAGCAGGTGCAGCCTTGGCCGGGTCGTCCTCAGGGCTGCCCAGGAGAGGGTCGACTCACGGGACAGCAGCACTCCCTGTGCGCCATTCTTGCTCATTTCCCCGATCTCAGGAGCCCGCCTCACTCTGCGCTGCACCTGCCCGTGCTGCCCGCTGTTCCGTGCTTTCTGCAGCCCCCAAGCTTGGCCCTGCAGTTCCCTCCAACTGTGGACCCTGCCTCGCCTCCAGGGTCCAGCTCCGGTCTTACCTCTCCACGGCTCCCTCCCAAATGGATCTCTCATTGCCTCCCCCTCGACTATTACTGCAAAGGCTGCGCTCCTCGGGCCTAAGGTTAATCACTGGGCAGTTATTCCAGGTGTGCCCATCTGGCCCCTGCCCCTTGAGGACCAGGAGGCTGCTGCACCTGTGGGCCTGTCCCCTGTGGGCTGCTCCAGAAGCTCAGTAGCACAGGGACACAATAGCGCCACCTGGTGGACGACTGCCTGGCTGGCCTTGGCCGTGTATGCAGAGCTGGGGTTGGCCGGCGATCAGCCTGCCCTTGGGCTTGGAACCCTCTCTCTGCAAAGTCCCCGAGGGTGGGTGTGGTGGGTGATCTGCACATGGTTCCTGTAAAGCAC
>NW_007804589.1:0-1099 GCF_000696425.1 Galeopterus variegatus | reverse complement strand
TGATACTACAAGATCTCAAAATTGGATATTCCCAGTCCCAGTTATTTAAATCATTTTTCCACCAAACCACCTCTCTGATATCAAAGTAGTATGTTTTCAAATCTGATATCAGTCCCAACACTCAGATTGCAGATCACTACAGCAAGTGTAGCCCCCAGTTCACCTGCCAACCACCAAAAATCACTGTGTCTGCTTTGGTCTTGCCTGGCTAGGTATACGTGTGGGAAATAGAGACTGGATCTAGGAGACTTTTCTTCTCCTCATTAAGTCTTTTCCCCACAGGCACAGTCCCCAGAGCTGACTGTTTTAGACCACAAGGGGCACAGGGAAGAGAGAGATCTCCAGCCCCAGAGGCAGGTGAGACTCAGGCTCCTGGGAGAGCACTGGTGACAGGCAGAGTGTGCCCCCACCTGAGGAGATGGGCTCAGAGAAGTCTTTCTCCAAATGCTTGCTATCCCTTCACCTTCCTTACCACTCCACCTGCCGTTCTGTAGTGACTTCTTAACATACACTCTTGGGCTCTGGATCTGAAAACATTACCCCAATTCTCCCAACACTCTTTCCATAAACAAATGCACTCTCCATTTCTTCTGTTAACCACAGAAGTATTCTCCCATGTCTTTTCAGGCAATTACTTTCCCTGAACTTGTGCCTGATCCTACCCCATATTTTCCCGTGAGAAGACCATCTGATAGGAGTTGCCTATTCTGAAAAAAAGCATGGGTTGTAGAGACTCAGAAATCTTAATTTGAATCCTGGCTCCAATAAAAGACCCATTTTTTGAGCATTTTCTAGCTAAGACATATTGTTATTCCTTTTTCACATTTGAGAAAACTGAAGCAGAGAGAGTTTAATAAAGTTCCCAAAGTCACACCCATTCCAGCGTCAGGACTATGAACCAAATCGCTCTGATCTTAGAGACCCTGATCATGAGTTCCATGCTCCACTGCCTCCAGAAGTGTTGATAGTTGTCAAAGGTACATTACAATGGTCACGTAGTCACACAATGGAACCAGTTTCAAGGCCTATGCTCTTGGACACTACTTGTTACCTAAGTGTTCTTAGGAAGTCATTTATTTATTTGAATCTATATTTTATC
>NW_007804588.1:0-1099 GCF_000696425.1 Galeopterus variegatus | reverse complement strand
GTTCTCAGTAAACTAGGAATAAAGGAGAACTTCTTTAAATTGCTAAAGAATATCTACAAAAAAATTACAGCTAACACCATACTTAATGATGAGTGTTATGGGCTTGCTGTGGATTGATATCCCCCCCAAACTTAGTCCCCACTGTGACAATGTAAAGAGGGGGTGAAATCCTATTATGGTAATTGAAGGGTGGAGCCTTGAAGTGGTGATTAGATTGTAGGACCGTGCTGTAGTGAATGGATTAGTAATGGTGGTCAGGGGCGTGGTCCTGAGGGCTTTAAAAGGAGAGCATGTGAGAGCCTCTCTGCTCCTCCATTTTCTGCCATGTGAGACCCCTGCATTGCTGTAAAGCCACCACCAAAGAAGATCCTCACCAGATGTGTTCCCTGGACTTTAGACTTCCCAGCTTCCAAAGCTGTAAGCAATACATTTCATTTTCTTATAAATTACCCAATTCCAGGTATTTTGTTATAAGCATCAGAAATGGACTAATTTCTGAACTGAGTCTCCCCCAAATTCATGTGTTGAAGTCTTAACCCCCAGTTCCTTTGAATGTGACTGTATTTGGCTATAAAGTCTTGAAGAAATAATTAAGTTAAAATGAGGATATTAGGATGGGCCCTAATCCAACATAACTGGTGTCACAAGAAAAGGAAATTAGGACACAGGGATGTATGGAGGGAAAACCATGTGAAGACACAGGGAGAAGAAAGCCATGTACAAACCATGGAGAAAAGCCTCAGAAGAAACCAAACCTTTTGACACATTGATCTCAGAATTCCAGCCTCCAGAATTGTGAGACAATAAATTTCTGCTATTTAAGCCACCCAATGTGTAATTTGTTATGGTCTAGCAAAGTAACACAGTGAGAAACTAGATGCTTTCCTGCTAAGATCAGGATCAAGGCAATGGTATCCCCTGTCACCCCTGTCATTTAACACTTCACTGAAAGTCCTAGAAAATGCAATAAGACAAGAAAAGGAAATAAAATGTGTACAGATTTGGAAGGAAGAAATAAAACTTTTTGTTTGTGGGCGAAAGGATTATATACGTAGAAAATCCCAAAGAATCAACAACAACAGCAAAAAATCCTAGAACT
>NW_007804587.1:0-1099 GCF_000696425.1 Galeopterus variegatus | reverse complement strand
ATAAATCCAACGTGTTTCCAGTAAGTTAAGATGTATGTGGTAAGTCCTGGAACAACCACTAAGAAAATAACACACAAAATATAGTTTTAAAAATCATTAAAGGAATTAAGCTGTTACATTAGAAAATATTAACTTTATGCAAAAGAAGGCAGTCAAGGAGGAAAAAAGGAACAAACAATGCATGAAATATAGAAAACAAAAAGCAACATGGCAGATGTAAATCCAACCTTGTAAATAATAACATCAATTTTATACAATAAACCAACCAATGAAAAGGTAGAGATTGTCAAATCAGATTTAAAAAAAACAAGATTCAACTATATTCTTTGTAAGAGACACACTTTAGATTCAAAGATACAAATAAGTTGTAAGTAAAAGGATGGGTAAAAAAATATACCATAAAAATAGCAACCATAAGAGCTTGAGTGGATGTACTAATATCAGATAAAATAGACTTAATGCAAAATATTACAAGATATAAAGAACATCTCATAATTATCCATGAGGTATCCAGATTTGGAAAGAAAGTAAAGCTACTTCAGTTTGCATATGACATGATCTTATAATAGAAAATTCTAAGGAATTCTCCAAAAATCTGTTAGTTCTACTAAACAAGTTCAGAGAAGTTGCAGGATATAAGATCAAAATACAAAAATTAATTGTATTTCTATACAGAAACAATAACAATACCAAAATGAAATTAAGAAAACAATTCCATTTATAATAGAACCAAAGAGAATAAAATACTTAGGAATAAATTTAACAAAAGAAGTGTAAGATGGAAACTGCAAAATATTGTTAAAAGAAATTAAGAAAGTTCTAAATACATGGAAAAACATCTAATGTTCTTGGACTAAACGACCTAGTATCATTGAGATGGCAATACTCCCCAAATTGATCTACAGATCCAATGCAATCTCTATCAGAATCCAAGCTACCTTATTTTTCAGAAATTGACAACATGCTCCTAAAATTCACATGGAAAGAAAAGGGACACAGGAAAACCAAAACTATCTTGAAAAAAAAGAATAATGTTAAAGGACACTTCAATGTTGAAGGACACACTTCCCAATATAAAAACTTACTACATAGCTACCGT
>NW_007804586.1:0-1099 GCF_000696425.1 Galeopterus variegatus | reverse complement strand
TGAAGAATATAACCTCAATGGGCAAAATCCATCATTAAACTATGACTTATCTAGTCCTCTGTATCCTACAGTTCCTAATGATAATCAGAAATATATTTATTCCCAGGAAATTTGTGACTGAGATCAGCTCATGTGGTTTAAAAAAGTGACTACCTGGCTTTAACATCTTTTCTCCAACTTACTATTGATAAAGGAGTATGAAATTAACATTCATTATCTAGTTTTAATTAGAAAAAGGCTTTCTTTTGAATGCTTTCATCTTTTATTATTTCAGTAAGGAAAAATATAGGTACTTTAAAATATCTTTAAAAGTATTGTTATTGCTGCATTTGGGTCAATTTTTGCACAAATACTCACCTGGTATCAATGATAATAAATATGATCACATGGAAGGAAGAGGAAACATTATTAAATAACTTATCTAACTTTTACTGGAAGAGAGGGTCTTGGGAGGCCTGACAGCTGGCCTCAGCCTATCCTATCTTCTAGCAGGTTCTTGACTCTGCCACAGCAATGGATTCAAGAACAGAGTCACAGTAGAAAGTGAAAACAGAATTAATGTAGCAAAGTAAGGAACACAGACTTTACAGAGAAAAGTGTGGCCTAGCTCCAGAGACTAAGCAGGGCCTGCACTAAGTTTAATACACATGTAAGAAACACGCACTTAGAATTTAGTACAAAGTATAGGCTGGCTCAAGAGAGTGAGCAGCTGCCTGCTAAAAATAGGTTTAACACAAAAGTAAAGTATACAAACCTTGCCAACAAAGTGCTGGTCGGCCCCAGGAAAAGTAGGCAACAACCTCGCCTTCTGTCAGGATTCCACTTTTATAGTTTTGCTATCTAATACATATTCATGCTATCTAATGAACATTCAACTTTGGGGGTGGTTCCCTATTATGTAACATAGTCTTGCACATGCTCAGTTGATCTTCTTTTAGGGCATGTTTATTAGTCAAATTCTATCACATGCACTGAACATATTCAAGAATATTCTGTGCTCTTTAGTACCTCTAGTGGACAGTCACTGAAAGGATAAACTCTACTTAGATTAGCATTCTCAGTTACTAGGGTTGTATAACCCCTTTCTGCTGAGCATGCC
>NW_007804585.1:0-1099 GCF_000696425.1 Galeopterus variegatus | reverse complement strand
CTAATTGCTACCACCCTTTTTAGCTGATTCTATCACTTGAACATTGAAATTATGAACTGATTGAAGGAGGTTTTCACTAAAGGCAGACGGAACACACATGCTTATGTCTACTTCTTCCCAAAACCGCATGGAAGGACACTAAAGGATTAAGAAAGAAAATGAGAGAAGAGATGGCAGCCTAGAGATGTCAACCAAATTGGGGAAAATGAAAAGCAGTTGAACAAATGACTTAGCTGAGCCCTGAAAGCGGAAATCTGACTGCCTGCAGGGGAAGAGAAGCTGGTAAAAGAAACAACTGACTCCCAGGCCAGAAACATGGGAAGTTTCAGGAATAGAGGCACAGGAATCCGCAAAGGGAGAGGATATGGCAGGTTAGACGGTGCAGGGCTGAAAGCAGGGCTGGCTTAAAGCCTGAACAAGGAGCAGATGGACTCCCAGACTCCCAGCCCTGCCCACACAACTAAGGAGAATAACCCTCCCTCTCTTTGCAGAAGACAGGAGTCATTCTCCAGAGAGGCCAAACCAGAAGCCTCGGGGAGTGGAGCAGTGAAAGTCAGCTTCCTGCACAGTGGAACCCTCCTTCCCCTGGCCCCTTCCCCACTTGGTTCTGAGAATGCTGGCTCCAGGAGGGCTATCTGTAAGGGAAAACCATCTGTAAGGGAACTCACAAGTTACTTGTTGTGTTTGACTGCATAAGAGGAATGTTAGAGTTCTTTTAGAATGTTTGAGGCTGATTCAGTGATAATTCCTATAAAACTAAGTAAATAAAAAATAAGGCAATTATTCAAAGTGGTATAATAAGGAAAATAAAATCATAATACAACACATTCTAGCTGTGAAAAATATTTGCATCCTCATAATAATGACAGTACAAAATATTAATTTGACAAAAAACTGTAATATAACTAAATTAGGAGGATTGGGAGAGGGAATGTATGGTGATCTAGAAAACATGATAGGATTTTAATCATAGGAATTTAACAGATGATTTCTTAAATTGAAAAAATCATAAATAGTAGCACAAGCATTTTGGGTAGAAACATTAAGGTTAAAAGAGGAGAAAAAGGGGCCAGCCCGGTGGCGCACTGCTACAGTGCGC
>NW_007804584.1:0-1099 GCF_000696425.1 Galeopterus variegatus | reverse complement strand
GTTTCAAATAACTAGGTCACTAATGCCTTCAGCACATTATAATTCTCTAATTCCATAAACAAAACCTCTATTTGTGGATAGCAGAGCTGGTCTCTTTCCCTCCTCTTCAGCAACTAGTTAAACTGTTATTCTAAGGATGAGGAGTTGTGGGATTTATACCCAAAATTCTCTTCTCAGAGCCTGAATGAAACTGGAAAAGATGAAGAAGGCCTGGATGACACAGTTAGCCCCAAATTTATGAAGAAAGCTTCTGTGTTACTTTATAGCCTCCATTCTTTGTGCATTTCAGTGCCCTAGATTTTATTGTCTCAGATTTTGAAGATGGGAGTTTAATTCCTTTGCTAATTTTGTCAAATTCAAATTTGAATTGTCCAAAGGCCCGAGTCTCCAATGGCCCCCTCCCTAGCAGTGTGGCTCCGTCCAGACATGGCCTCCACACTGTTTGGGTGTCCATCAGCATTTGTTTCTTCCATGTTGCACGAGCAGACAGTACAATCATTGTTTCTTTTCCAGAGAGTTTGACTACTCTATGTTTGGCAGTAGTTAACTGTTGAAGAAAATCTGGGATACTGGAACAGCAATTTAAGATGCATAATGAGGCACAGAAATAGCTCCTTTGCATTTTCCATTACTTTCACAATGCTTCACCATCATTTCCGTAAAATTGTTTCTCTTTGTTTTTAAAGGGGGGTAGGGGGGAGAGAATAAAAGGTTATTTATTGAAAAAACATGAAGACTCCTTTATTCTCTTTGATATTATTCACAAATTCTGTCATTATAGACAAACTGTTGAAAAGATTTGCAGATAATATTGTCTCAATTGCCTTAAACTCATTCCACTGTATTTTTCCCTAAGAATAAAGCCTTCACTATAATGGAATTTCAAATATATTAGCAGATATTGTCATCGATCTTTCTTCATGTTAAATAACTATTAAATCTATGTGTTGCATTCTTATAAATAAAACATGTCAACACCATTTAAATATTTATATTTCACATGATTCTACTTATTTCTATAGCATATTTTTAAGGGTTAATGATCCATTTTGCATTTAATTAAGTTGTAGGGTTTTTACTATGCCAAAAAGAAAAAAAT
>NW_007804583.1:0-1099 GCF_000696425.1 Galeopterus variegatus | reverse complement strand
GGGAGCGCCGCTGCGCTTCCCAAGCGGCGCACTATCCAGTGCGCCACTGGGCCGGCCCAGATTAGTTAATTTTCAATAAGCTATCTTCAGGTTTCACTGAGCTTTCTGTCATCTTTGATCTGTTCTTAGCCCATCCAGTGAATTTCTCAGATATTATATATTTCACTTCCAGAATTTTTATTTAGTTCTTTATGAGTTTCTAATTTCTCTAGTAAGATTTCATTTTGTTCATTCCTTACAAGCATATTTTCCTAATGGGCTCAAGCAGTTATAACATTTGCTTTAAAGTCTTTGTCTGCTAATTCCAATAGCTGGATCATCTCTGGGTCACTTAACACTGATTACCTTTTCTTTTCAATATGGGGTCATTATTTTCCTGTTTCTTTGTATGTTTAGCATTTTGTTTATTTAAAAAAATTTTTATTTGGCTGGTACTGGGATTGAACTCCAGATCTTGTTATCAGCCACGTTCTAACCAACTGAGCTAACTGGCCAGCTTATTTAACAATTTTGGATTGTATCTTGGACACTGCAAATGATATGTGGCAGAGACTCTGTATTCCTATGTTCTTCTTAAGAATACTGATTTTGTTGTTTTAGCAGTTAACTTGTCTGAACTCAAAACTATAAGCTCTGTCTTCCCAGGTGGGAAGCAACTGAAATCTGTTCAGATTTTTACCCTGAGTCTACCATGTATGTCAGTGGTTCAAGCGTCAGCCAGAGATTTGGGCAGAATTTATATATAGACTTAGGGGCCCTTTCTTTGGGCTCTCTCCTTTCTGTAATCCCTACTGCCACCATCACCACCACTTTCCACTTGCTGTGATTATACAGAACTCTCATCTCTGGTTCTCAAGCCAGTAAGATTGCTGGTTTTCCACTAGAACTTTAGCTGTCCTGCTTGAAGCTGTCTTCAGCATGCACTTAGGCAAAGAAGCCATAAAACAGAAAACGTGTCCAGTGCAGTTCTTTTCTTCCAAGTGTCGACTCACCTTCAGTTTTTTTTTTTTTCCTTTTTGTCTTTTTTACTGACCGGTAACGGGATCGCAACCCTCGGTGTTGCGCCCGTACCGGGGACCGGCAACGGGATCGCAACCCT
>NW_007804582.1:0-1099 GCF_000696425.1 Galeopterus variegatus | reverse complement strand
AACATATGGCCCCCAGGACCGCGGCCCGCGGTGCTGCTGGTGCCCCGAGCCTCATGGTGTTGGAGGTGGGCGGGGTTGGACGTGCCGCATTTGCGTGCAGTGCGCCCCTTGCCCGCTGCCTCCTGCTCCCGGCGGGGCCCCTCCTCTGCCGCCGGCTTGTGCTCCGTCCCGTGGTCCCGGCTCTTCCCTCCCTGCCTCCCTCCGTCCCTCCTCTCCTTCCGGCCCCGCGCCCCGCCTCACATGCCCCCCACCCAGGCACTCTCTCCGCCCGTCCGGGGCAGGGGATGTGTCCTGCGGTGGCGGCGGGCCGTTCGGAGGAGGGCCGTGACACCCCAGATACAGCACTCCTTCCTCTCCTACCAGATACCACAGACAACCCTGCTCCAACACCAGATAACAAATATTCTCTTTTCCATCTTCTTCATGATCTATTCCATTCAAACCCTCAAAGTTTAATGCTCTTCCTCCAAACCTTCTTTCCTCTAACCCCAGCCGATAAAACTCTCTTACAGAAAATCTCTCACGATTGCTCCATCTGCCAACGTACCAACCCTAACACTCCCTAAAAAGCCAAACCGTATCCCTCACATCAAGCTAGGGGTAATGTCCCTGCCGCAGACTGGCAGATCGATTTCACCCACATGCCTCCTGTTAAACGTCAGCAATATCTCCTCGTTATGGTGGATACCTTTTCCGGGTGGATAGAGGCCTTCCCTACTACTAACAAAAAGGCCACCACTGTGGCTTCCATACTCCTCTCCCAAATTATCCCAAGATTCAGAATGCCCTCTTCCATACAAATGTACAACGGCCCAGAGTTCACTACTCATATAATACAAAATTTATCTCAAGCCCTCTCCCTCCCTTGGCACTTACACTGTCCTTACTGGTCCCAGGCCTCAGGAAAAGTTGAGCGTGACAACAGGGCTCTAAAAGACATCCTTACTACACCCCACCATGGCCTTCAGGGCACTGGGCAGACCCCTAGGTATTCTCTCGTCACATTAGGCAATCCACATTCATCTCCTTTCCCAGCCGAATTAGAGGCGACCTCTTCAGGGTGAAGCTCCCATTCTCTCGCTTTTTCCTTCAATCTGGT
>NW_007804581.1:0-1099 GCF_000696425.1 Galeopterus variegatus | reverse complement strand
CAGAATATCCATGAAGTAGAAGCAAACCAAATGTCCATAGTTAAATAAATGGATAAATAAAATGTAACATATTCACATATATATTCATAGACACATACACACATATATACTCATATATACATATATACACACTCATATATACAAATGAAATATTCTATTATTCAGCATTATATAAGGAGAAAATCCTGTCATGCTACAACATAGATGAACCTTGATGACATTAAACAAAGTAAGCCAATTACAAAAGGACAAACAGTATATGATTGCACTCATGTGAAGTATGAAAGTAGTCAAAATCATAGAAACAAAGTACAAAGGTGATTGCCAAGGCCGGGGGATGTGGGAGGGAGAAATTGTGCTTAGTGGGTATACAATTTCAGTGTTACAAGATGAAAAATTTCTAGAGATGTTTCACAACAATGTGAATATACTAACACAACTGAACTACAAATTTAAAAATGGTTAAGATGGTAAATTTATTGCTAAGTTATTTACCAAAATTAAAAAAAAGACACATTAAAACTACAAAATGTAAAAAGTAATATTACATATCTGTTAGTGAAGTTGTGAGCAACAGGCTTTCTCATATATTGTTGGGGGGAGTGGAAATTATTTCAACCCTTATATAATAAAACTACTGATGCACTTTTTGACACAGAAGTACTAGGTCTATGAATTTACAGTGAAGATTCACTTTCAACAATTTGAAAATACATATTCACAAAGTTATTAATTGTAGCATTATGTGTAATTGCAAAACATTGAAAAAGACTAAAGATTTATACATAAAGTTCTTGAAGAAGCCATAGATTCACACAATGGAGTACTTACACAGCAACTAAAATAGTAAAGAATAATCTATGAACTGATATAACATGATTTGTAAATTGTACTGCTAAGTGAAAGAATCAAATGGAAAATTATCTTTGTATTAATTTTCTATTGCTGCTGTAACAAATTACCACAAACTTATTGTTTTAAAAAATATAAATGTATTACCTTCCAGTTCTACAGGTCATAAGTCCAATATGGGTCTCAATTTGCTAAACTCAGGTGTAGGCAGAGCTGTTTTCCTTCTGGAGATTCTGGATGACAATCC
>NW_007804580.1:0-1099 GCF_000696425.1 Galeopterus variegatus | reverse complement strand
TTTAAAGTCTACTTTGTCAGATATAAGAATAGCTACTCCAGCTCATTTTTCTTTTCTGTTTACCTGGTAAATCTTTTTCCATCCTTTCACTCTTAGCCTATGTGTGTCTTTTTGGGTGAGGTGGGCCTCTTGTAGGCAGCATATAGTTGGGTCCTCCTTTCTAATGCAGTCAGCCAGTCTGTGTCTTTTGATTGAGGAATTTAAGCCTTTTACATTGAGTTGTTATTGAAAAGTGTTGATTTATTCCTAGCATCTTATTGATTGTTATTTGGTTGTCTAAGGTGTCTTTTGTTCCTTGCTTTCTGATTTACTGTTTGTTTTCTGTGTTTGTTGGTTCTTTAGGATGTAGATAGCCTTTTTGTTTGTTTGTTTTCTCTTCATATGTGCCATTTTTATTATACTAGTGGGTTTATATTGTTCTTGGGTTTTTATGGCATTGGTGGTTATTTTTCGGGAACCAAACCCAGTACTCCATAGAGAATTTCTTGTAAGGGTGCTCGTGTGGTGGTGAACTCCTGTAGTTTTTGTTTGTCTGAGAAATATACTACTTGCCCTTCATTTTGGAAGGACAGCCTTGCAGGGTAGAGTATTCTTGGCTGACAATCTCTGGCTTTTAGTGTTTTGAATATATCCTCCAATTCCTTTCTGGCTTTTAGTGTTTGTGATGAAAAGCCTGATGTTAGCCTGATTGGGGCTCCCTTATAGGTGATTTGACGCTTCTCTCTTGCAGCTCTCAAGATTCTCTCTTTGTCTTTGACTCTTGCCAATTCGACTATAACATGTCTTGGAGAAGACCTTTTTGGGTTGAATACGTTTGGAGATCATTGAGCTTCCTGGATCTGAAGATCTGTGATTTTTCCTATACTTGGGAAGTTTTCCGCCAGTATTTTGTGGAATATGCGTTCAATGCAATCTCCTTTTTCCTCCCCTTCTGGGATACCCATGACTCAGATATTTGAGTGCTTTAGGTTGTCTGATATCTCTCTCAGATTTTTTTCAATGCCTTTGATTCTTTTTTTTGTCTGCTTGTGTTATTTCTTTTTTTTTATTTTGTCAATATACAATGTATATGATTTTTATGACCCATCACCGACACCTC
>NW_007804579.1:0-1099 GCF_000696425.1 Galeopterus variegatus | reverse complement strand
TAAATTTGCAAGAGAATCAGAGGTTAGTAACACATCATCAATGTAGTGAAACATTGTAACCGTGCAGGTCCTAGTTCATTTGACTAGGTCCCCAGCCACTAAACCGTGACAGGTGGTTGGCTATGCAGATAACCTTGGGGCAATACTTGAAATGTCCACAGCCTTCCTTCCCAGGCGAAGGCAAACTGATCTTGGCTGTCAGCCAAGATTGGAGTAGAGAAAAATGCATTTGCAAGGTCCAATACATAATGATAAGTTCCCAGCTGAGTTGTCAGCTGATGCATCATGTCCTGAACTGAAGGCATGGCTGCATGCAAAGGAGGCAATGCTTTGTTTAGTTCTTGATAGTGTACAATCATTCTCCATGCATTATCAGGCTTTTTCACTGGCCATTCCAGAGCATTAAATGGGCTATGAGCCGGATGAGTAGTGACAACTTTCTCTAACTCCAATATAGTGACACCTATCTCTGCATGTCCTCCTGGTAGGCAATAGTCCTTTACATTAACTACATGTCTTGGTTTGGGTAACACTTGTGGGTCATGTTTAGCATATCCCCATAACACAGGCTTTACTGTTGGTATTTGGAGCTGAAACTCCCCAACTGTTGTTTGCAGGTGCAAACCATAAAGTACATCCATACCAAAGATATATTCAGCTACAGTGGATATATACACAGTATATACATGAGGGGGTAATCTTCCTATGCCCAATGGCAATGACACAGCTTTGACTTCAATTGTATGTCCTCCATAGCCATCTATGCATACTGTGGCTCCTGGAAACTTATGTGGATTGCCATATATTGGGCTACACTCTGCACCTGTATCCACCAATGCCAAAACACACTGCACATTTGTCTTTGACCAATATATTGCCAATTCAACATGAGGGCTCCAGTCCTCGCCTGCTCCCAAAAGATGAGTATGTTGGCCTGTTCCCTAATCGAAATGGAACAGTTCATTCGCCTCCTTGGGAGCAACCAAAAAGTCCTTTAGATCCACTGAGCGTAACTTGTTATCTGTTTTGGGATGTTTAGTGAAATGCTGTTTGGGGCGCAATTGCTGCTACAAGGCAAATAGGCCTGCATTTGGCTGCC
>NW_007804578.1:0-1099 GCF_000696425.1 Galeopterus variegatus | reverse complement strand
TAGTACAGCCATTAGGGAAAACTGTACAGACATTTCTCAAACAACTACAGATAGAACTACTGTATGATCTAGCAATCCCACTGATCTGCCATAGGACCTAGCTATTCCACTAGTGGGTATATATCCAAAGAAATGGAAATAATCATGTCAAAGGAATACCTGCACTTCCATATTTATTTCAGCTCTATTTATGATAGCCAAGATATGCAATCAACCTAAATGTCCATCAATGGAAATAACTGGATAAGGAAAATGTGGTATATATACACAATAGAATGCCATTCAGCCATAGAAAAGAATGAAATTCTGCCATTTGCAGCAGCATGGATGATCTTGGAGGAAATTATGTTAAGTAAAATAAGCCAGGCAAAGAAAGAGAATACCACCTGTCTTCACTCATAAGTGGGAGCTAAAAAACAAGGAAAGAAAGAAAGAACAAATGGATGAACCGAAAAGAAAGAAAGAAGTAAAGAAACAAAAATACAGTCATAATTGAACTTTCAGAAAGAGAAAACGTAACTGTGGTTACTAGAGGTGGGAAAGGGGGAGGGTGAGGGTGTTAACAACAATTTGGTTAATGGTCACAAATAATGATTATGTTTTGTAATATAGAATATGATAATTAACATGATTTGATCATCACACATTGTACACAATTATTGATATTCAACTCTGCTCCCCACAAATATGTATATTCAATTATGTTTCAATAAAAAAAAACAACTTTGTTAAGAAAGAGGCAAAATTATCATTATTTATACATGATGAGATCATATAACTGTAATAACCAAGTATACAAATTTAAAATCTATTAGAAACTGTATGATAGAGTTTGGATGTGTTTTCCCCATAAAACTAATGTGGAAATCTGATCCCCAATGTGGCAGTGTTGGGAGCTGTTTGAGTCATGGGGGTGGATCCCTCGTGAAATGATTAATGCTATCCCTGTGGGCTGGGGGTAGTGACTGAGTTCAATCTCTAGCAGTTCCCATGAGAGCTGGTTGTTTAAAAAACCCTGGCACCTCCCTCTGTCTCTTTCTTTCCTCTCACCGTGTGATCTGCTGTACCCACCAGCTGCCTGCCATTTTCCACCATGAGT
>NW_007804577.1:0-1099 GCF_000696425.1 Galeopterus variegatus | reverse complement strand
GAACCATACTTAGGCAGGCGCCTTATGATTTGATTGTGCCGCAACATGGCCCAACAATTTTATTCTCCCCTTTTATTTCCTGGAGAGAAGAAAGCAAGAGGGATTGTTGAGCCTTAATTTAATATATGGTAACAGAAAAAAGAAAGAGAGAAGAAGAGAGAAATCCTCCACCAAATTGTTATAACTTGGGAGGGTGTCATTCACTCTGCAAGTGGAGAAAACGCACTGTAAATGGCTTTGCAGATGGAATTATTTTATGCTACATTAGTCCAAAAAAAGCCAAAAGCTAGGGGAGGTAGCTCCCTAGAAAAAAAAAAAAAAGAGAGAGGTTCAGAGGATTCAGAAAAAGAAAGCTAGCTAGGGAAAACCAAGACAGTCTGGACAAAAATAGAGGAATTCATGGGATCTGAGTAATTTTCTTCATACCAAGGAAACAGAAATTTAATCCCTGTAGATAGAATCAAAAGAGGATATGACTAGAGTACAGGATTCCATTGCCTTTGAGACAGTTTTAACCTGAAGCCAAGGGGGTACCACAGAGAACAAAGAGGCCTCCAAAGGATTGCTCAACTTGTGGGACAGACTATTCTATGTAGTCAAACTTTGCCTCAACTGAAACATGACTCTGCTGTGATAATACAACCACCTCATGAACCTTTCCCACCAGTGGAAGCCATTGTTTTTCCCAGTCCCTCTCACTAACTGGGCAAGAGGAGGAGATAAAGCTCTGAATGTTCCTTGCTCCAAATTGCTCCATCAACAGTTTGTAACAGCTTTTTACCACCCTTTTTACCAATACTTACAGGTCATAACTCATTCCTGATGTTTTTCATCAATGGACTAGTCTTTCTGTTCATTCCATTCCCTGTCCAATCTCATTCTCATTCTTATTGGCTTTAATACCTACTTCCTAGGCTATAGAATTACTCGACTCAAACAACATCCACTAACACTTCACAAGATGATACAGTCACACTTTGGATTTTAATATATAGCATTGCTTTACCTCAAAACTCATAAAATTTGTGTTTCCTCTACACAGCACTTTCATTTCCTCACTTGTATTAAATTCTTTCTGAAACTTTATTATGATCCCTGC
>NW_007804576.1:0-1099 GCF_000696425.1 Galeopterus variegatus | reverse complement strand
GAGGGTTGTGATCCGTTGCCGGACACGGAAAAAGACAAAAGACAAAAAAAAAAAAGAAAAAAGATTAACTCTTCTCTGAAGCCTCCCCTGATCCCTTTTCAGTCCTACCTGGTCACTCTCCTTTGAGTCAATACTTGACTCTGTAGACAGCCTGATCTTAAATAAGTTGCTAATTATTACGGAGTCTCTGTAAAATGAGCATGCTTCATCTACCACCACCATAGAGATAATGTTTTTTTTTTTTTTTTTGGAGGCTGGCCTGTACAAGGATCCAAACCCTTGACCTTGGTGTCATCGGCATAAATAATGTATCTTTAAAACCTCATGTTGTGCCTCCCACATGGTCAGAGCTCAGAAAATGACAGCTTTTGGAGTGATGGTGGCAGTTATCACATTTTTTTCAGTGGTCTGTTGACACATCTATCACCTCTAATGGATTGTGAACTCCCTATTCTAGGGCCACAGTTGAGTCACTCACTGCTGTATGCTTAGCACCCTGTCTGGTTTGGAATGAACATCCATAAAGGGTAATAAATGTCAGCATTATCATTAAGACACTTAAAATAATACTAACTGGCCTTTAATTTTTACCATATGCCGGGCACTGTTCCAAGCAGTTTACCAGGATTATCTCATTTAATCTTCACAACAATCCTATAAAGTAGGTATTTTATCATCTCCATTTTGCAGATGAGTAAACCGAAGCTTATAGAAGATGGACAATTTGCCTGAGGTCACCTTGTAAGAAGTGAGGGATAGAGGCAGTTTCTGAACCAGATCAGTCTGACCCGAGTTCTGACCACCGCCATGCTCGACTGCCTCACATGCTCTATGCTGTATCACAATCCTCAGGCCGCCTGTCTTTCCCCTCTACCTGACAATAGGAACTGAGTCTGGTTTATTTCTGCAGGTGCTAAACCCTGCACACATCCTGGCACACAGTAGGCCCCACAGTCAGCATTTCTTGGATGAACAGATGAGAAAAGGAGGGGTGTGTGAGTGAGCTGGACTGAAGCCATGTTGGGACCTAAAGCCACATGGGCTACAGGCAAATTTTTTTTGTGTGTCTTTTTCCGTGTCCGGCAACGGATCGCAACCC
>NW_007804575.1:0-1099 GCF_000696425.1 Galeopterus variegatus | reverse complement strand
CAGAAGACATGATTCTATACATAGAAAACCCAGGAGACTCTACCAAAAAATTCTTAGAGCTGATAAATGCATTCTGTAAGGTTACAGGATATAAAATCAACATTCAGAAATCGGTAGCATTTTTATACATCAATAACAAACTAGAAGAAAAAGAGATCAAGAAAGCAAGCTCATTTACGACAGCTGCCAAAAAAATAAAATATTTAGGAATAAATCTAGCCAAAGAGGTAAAAGATCTTTACAATGAGAGCTACAAATCACTTCTGAAAGAAATTAGACACCAAGAGATGGAAAGACATTCCTTGTTAGCAGATTGGAAGAATGAATGTAGTAAAAATGTCCATACTACCCAAAGCCATGTACAGATTCAGTGTGATTCCCATCAAAATACCAACGACATTCTTCACAGAAATAGAAAAAGCAAACCTAACATTCTTATGGAACAACAAAAGACCCTGACTAGCCAAAGCAATCATTAGGCTTTAAACATTGTTACAACTGCAGTATAAAGAATGTCACCTGTTAAGCACACAAGTAAGACATGAGAAACTTGTTTACGCATTTTGTTAAACTCACTGGGAATCCTATTCTTTGCAAGTTAATCAACAGTGATCAAGTAAATTTTCATTATACAATTAGAAATTGCACCATTATCCAAACTTTATTGAGTCTGAAAATCTTTGCCTAAGATTCTACATTCTTGACCTTAATATTATGACAGTCTATTTGCTGCTCTTGAAATCTGTTCATCATTTTAAGTTTTAAGCAGCAATTAAGAACCTGGTTTTTACTTAGATTTGTCTGTTTTACATTCCCTCATAGTATTCTTAGGAATATTAATAAAGAATAAAATAATTTTATTCTTATGAAATTATGTTTTTATTTTAAGCTTTTAATCTTTAGTCATTTGTAATTGAGTCATTCATGTTTTAAATTAATGTTCACAAATTTAAAATAATAATTACAACAACATTTCAATTAAAATATTGGCTATTAGCCTTCTGAGACAGCAAAGTAAAATTTACTTGCTACAAACAGAAAAAGTTAACTTTAGGGCTGGCCCAGTGGCACACTTGGTAGAGTGCGGCGCTTGGGAGCA
>NW_007804574.1:0-1099 GCF_000696425.1 Galeopterus variegatus | reverse complement strand
TTAAGCAGAAGAAAGAATAAGCAAACCCAAAGACATGTTATGTGAAATTAGTCAGTCAGAGGAGCAAAAAGAAAAAAATGAAAAGCCCATAGGAATTATGAAATAACATCAAGCAAAACAATATATGTATTATAAGAGACTCAGAAGGAAAAATAGAGAAAAGGGGGCAGAAAAACTTACTTAAAAATAATAGCAGAAAACTTTCCAAATCTAGGGAGGAAAATAGACACCCAGATTTATGAAATTCAAAGTAATTCACCTAGATTGAGCATAAAGAGGTCTTTACCAAGATATGTTATAATCAAATTGTCAAAAGTCAAAAGACAAAGGGAATTTTGAAAGCAGCAGGAGAAAAGAAACTTGTCACATACAAGGGAATCTCTGTAAGACTAATGGTGGATTTCTCAGCAGAAACATTGCAAGGCAGGAGAGAGTGGAATGATATATTCAAAGTTCTTAAAGAAAACACAAAAAAAGAAAAAAAATTCAATCAAGAATACTGTACCTGCAAAACTATCCTTTAAAAATGAAGGACAAATACTTTGCCAGACCAAAATAGTTGAGGGAGTTAATTACCACTAGACCTGCCTTACATGTGAAAGGTAGATATTCAATTCAAAACAAAAGGACACTAAAAAACAAATTAAAAGTATACGAAAGCATAAAACTCACTATTTAAAAGTAAATATATAGGCAATTACACAATATTGTAATAATGTAATGGCAATGTGTATTATGAATAACTGTAACTGCAAAAACTTGTAAATAGAGACAATATAAAAAGATCTGAATTCTGGCATTAATAATAAAAAAGGAGGGAGTAAAAGTGTAGATGCTATTGAAGTTAAATTGTTACCAGCTTAAAATAAACTATTTTAAGTATAACATGTTTTATGTGAGACTTACAGTAACCACACACACACAAAAAAAAAATACTCAAAGACAAGACAAAGAGAAAGGAGTCAAAGAGTATCACTAGAAAATCAACAAAACACTAGTGAAGATAGCAAGAGAGAAAATAGAGGAACAAAAATCCTAAAAATAAATAGAAAACAATTAACGATGTTCAATAGTAAGTACATCCCTATCATAATTACTT
>NW_007804573.1:0-1099 GCF_000696425.1 Galeopterus variegatus | reverse complement strand
GGGGAGCAGGACTAGATGGGAAACATCTCCTAAGATAACATCCATGCATTGTCCTCAGAGGTGAGCCATCAGTTCCCCCCCATGCAGAACCTTCTCGATCTTCATCAGAGAGATGATGAGAGGCGGTTGACCCTACCTAGCACCCGGTAGTGACAAAGGACAGTCTAAGAATACATTGCTTGGAAAAGAGCTCCATTCATCTCCATAGTAACTTCTATTTAACATGATGACTCTGGATTGTCAAGAAAATATAAAGTTATTCAACAGCCATTTATTGATTACCTTCATTGGCTAGAAATTGGGAAGTAAAGATGAATGCGACACAGTACCTGACTTCAAGGAGCTGATAGCTTGGAGCAGGAAAACAGGAGAGAAAACAAATAACAAGAATACAGTGAAATGTGTGTAGTAATAGAGGGGTGGACACAGCAATGCAGTGACACAAACAGGGGCATATTTCTTCTGCCTGAGATGACTGAGGGCTTCCCGGAGGAGGTGATGTTGGAGCTGGGCTTTGAGGTATGGTTGGGTGTTCAAGAGGAAGAGAATGGACAGAAGGGCTTCCTGGACAGAGAAAGGGTCAGCAGTAAGAGCAAGAGTGCTTGACAAGCAGCAGGGTGCTCGGGGAGGACCCATCATTAGACCCAGAACACAAGACAAACCGAGGGCAGCTTCTCCTGTTCTAAAGCTTCTAAAGATTTAAAAGCTATGAATCAAGTTTCCAGACCGCTAAATAAAATATTTTTATTCAATGTGTACAAATGTGAATATATTTTATCCAAAATGGAAAGTAAATAGAAAAAGTAAAGCAATTAAAACTATTTTCCATATATTTTCTGAAAAAAATTTCCTCTATCATATTCAAAATTATCTATTAAAATTAAAAGGCAAAATATAAATTATAATTAATGAATATCAAAAACTTGAAAATTAGTTTAAAATATAATTAGTTTATTTAGTTTTAAGTTTATACACATATTTCAAGTTGCGGAAATATATACATAACATAAAATTTATCACTGTAACCATTTTTTTTTTCTTTTTGTCTTTTTTCGTGTCTGGCAACGGATCGCAACCCTCGGTGTTGCTCCCGCACCTC
>NW_007804572.1:0-1099 GCF_000696425.1 Galeopterus variegatus | reverse complement strand
CGGGAGGCCACGGGGGCCCGGGGGACAGCCCTGCCCGCAGCGCTGCCCGTCTCCTGGGATTACTGCGAGTGTCCCTGAGATGAATCACGTCGACACAGGAGCTTCGGGAACTGTAGAGTTCCGCCTCGCTTTCACACATGAAGGATTCATGGAAGCTTCTGCAAGCTCCTGGGGTCCGGGTGGCCACCATCCTTCCTCAAGACGAGCCAGAAAATACCCAGACAGAGCAAGACTGGCATGAACATCGTAAGACTCAAACCAGGTCTGAAGTCCCACCCCTGCCCCACCAGACTCCACCCTCCTGGAAGGCAGGGCTGGTTCTTGGGGCCTCCTGTCTGGGGACCCCATCCGAGAGGGAAGGAAGTGACACACAAGCCTGGGCCCTCAGACTCAACGTGTGGAAGGCGCGTTTCCAAGACAGGAACGCGAGGTGGCTAAGACAGCCCGTTATAGTGATACATTGATGAAGGAGTATTGATCACTATTGGGACGGAACCGGCCGGCCGTCTACGGGGAAACGCAACACAACGGGGCAGCCCGGGCCAGCGTGCGCCTCCGGGGCCGGCCGGGGGATGGCGGCCGTCGTGACGGCTGCAGTGATGATGAACACGTATTGATTTCTTTAGTGCCTCTCCTCAGCCCCAGAGCACTTCAAGCACTTATTGGAAAGTGCCTGAAACCAAACTGAAGACAAGCCCAATGAGGAGTATCAATCCAAACGTCAAGGGCTCCGGGGGCTTCGGAGCAAGTGGGGGAGACGGCAGGTATTCAGCTGCCCCCGTTCCAAACACTTAAGGAAGACACTTTGCCCCACTCTGTTCAGTAGCTGCTGCCACCTTGCCCGTAAAACCGAAATCAAGAGGTTAGTGCCTGTGCATGAGGGCGGGCGTGCTCAGCTCTCAGGTGGGAGCTCAGGGTGGGCTGCGGATCTGCACACACCATCCTCGCTCTGTGCCTCCCTCAGTGCCCACATGGCCCTGTTGGAGCCTGGGGGGCCTGGGGAGCCTGGGCCCTTCTGAGGGCCACTGCCCTTCCCCAGGCTTGGGGCTTGGGGGAGTCCCTGGGCTGGGTGCCCTGTGGCCCTGCCATCTGAGACCCC
>NW_007804571.1:0-1099 GCF_000696425.1 Galeopterus variegatus | reverse complement strand
AAAAAAAAAAAAGGAAGAAATATAACAACAACTAAAAAAACTTTTCCTAATTTGATAAGGCACAAAACCACATTTTAGTACACCTATTTTAATTTTTTATATTAAACTTTTACTAATCTTTCTTTCAACTAGATTTACTTCTCTTTTTTTCAAATAAGAACCTGGAATGTCTTAATCAGAGTTTGGGCTGGGTTCTGGTACTGGGGAATCCAAGCCACAGATACACCATTTTCATGTTGTGCATAATTGTGCTCACTACACATAGGACATTGTGAAGCTGTAGAGCCACTATGATAAAAATGTATAAAGGGAAAAATCTTGCATTACACTTCATTCTCATGGTCATTACAGAAGTCACTCAAGAGTTTTCTGTGTGGTAAAAATAAAGGCATGGCAAAGTCCTTTAATGAGATCCATCTCATAAATTTGCATTTCCAGATGCTTAAGTAGTTCCTTTTCTGGCAAACTGATTAATTCCTCTGAAGACATCATTAAATAGAATTATTGTTACAAAAATTTGCTATGAAATTATACATGGAATTCCTAAAGGAATGCTAATTTTGATGGCACCTGTCAAGACAGTGTGACCATAACTTGAAATAAAGCATATATCCAGAAAGTCATGAAAGAGGAATATGAAAGCCAAGATGAAATAATTAAAACAAATCTTAAGCAAATAAAGTTTACAATCATATCTTAGGACACTGTGAATACATTTAAATAAGATTAGTGAAGCACTGATAATGACTTTAGAGGGATATAGGGACTGGGACAGATTCCAGAAGATGGGCAATAAACCAAGTTGAATACCAGAAAACAAAGTTCACTATAGAAAATCACAGGCTGATGAGCTTGAAGTCAATATAAGAGAAGAATTTAGAAGACATTGTTAAAAGAATGCTTTAGGATAACGTTAAAAATGAATTAGTGATAAGAACGCTCCATGTGTGTGGACAAAGAACAAGCCATTTTAGTCTGATTGTCTTAATATCTTATACAATTTATATATTATTTGATTTACATATTAGTAGATTAGAAATGTGGTAAGAAAATAATGTCTCAACACTAGTCAGGGATTTGAGACAACTTCTTAAAATAT
>NW_007804570.1:0-1099 GCF_000696425.1 Galeopterus variegatus | reverse complement strand
TCTCAGTTCTTTCATTCCAGGACTTCAATTCACTGAGTCTTTTCCTTATGAGACTCCAACTACATGTATATTAGAACTTTTAACTGTGCTTTCACACTATTGGTGTTTCACACATTTTGAAGCCCTTTTCTGGTTTATATTCTCAGTACTTCAGTTTGAATGTTTTCTATTAATCTGTTTTACAGTTCCTCAAACCTATTTTCTATGTCTAATCTGCTGGTAAGTCTATCCATTGAATTTTTTCTCTCCCAGATATTTTATTTTTCAGTTCTAGAATGTCACTTTTTTTTGTTTCAATTCTCTGTTGATATTCTTGGTAATTTTACCAGATTGGTCTATATTTTACTGTATTTTCTTCAGAATATTACTCAAAGTTATTTTTAAGTTCTTCTCTGCTATCTCCAATATCTACATCACTTATGAATCTGTCTCTGTTTTGTTTTGTTTTTCTCCCTTGGTTGTTAGTTAATTGTTTCCATATCTTAGCATGTCTACTAATTGATCAAATGCCACATATTGTGTGTAAAAAAGAAACTATAGGATCATATTTTTCAGCAGGGTATATCTTCCATCAAAAAGGGTTTACCCTTTCTACTGCTATGAAACTAGAATGAAGAATGAATCACTTTGGTCCAGTCATGGATGGGAGTGCAATTTTGGTAAGACTCAGTCTACCTACGGTTTGTATCTGCTCCTATGAGTGTGGCCTTCAATAGGCTTTTAACTGAGAATTTAGTGGATCTTTTCTCTCTTCAGGAGTGCAATTTTGGTAAGACTCAGTCTACCTATGGTTTGTATCTGCTCCTATGAGTGTGGCCTTCAATAGGCTTTTAACTGAGAATTTAGCGGATCTTTTCTCTCTTCAATTCTAAGAATACTGGAGTTTCCACTCTGCCTTTTGAGTTATTTGACTTAGTTTTCAGTTTTTGCTGTACAAATCTTTAGAATACAGCAAAGTTTTGATATGGAAATTGGCTGTGTTTGTGGTTCTTTGGGTCACCAATTTTGTCACTCTAACCCACATAACTGCCCAAACCATGATTATTTATCTGTGCCCCAGCATCAGCTCTCTGTTTTAACCAAGCTCATATTATCAGTC
>NW_007804569.1:0-1099 GCF_000696425.1 Galeopterus variegatus | reverse complement strand
AGTAAAATTTGCTTTTGTATGTGATGATGCCATAAGCATTCTGAACTTATCTCCTTGTGTACTACTACTCAATTATTTTCTCAAACGTGTTCTAAAAGTAGAATTGCTCTGTGAGAGCATGCTCATGTTCAAGTTTATTGTTACTTGATAAATTACCCTCCAAGGGTGTCTCAATTCATACTAACATAAGCATGTTTAAAACCTGTTTCTCTAAATTCTTGACAATGAATGTTTTACTTGGATTTTTAAAAAATACAATAACCCTATAGATGTGAAATGTCTTAATTTGCATTTCCTTGGTTACTAGTGAGGTTGAGTATCTTTCTCTTTTTCTTTCTTATGTTGACTTATTAGAATTTCCTCCTCTGGGCGTTGCCGTTGTTCATTTTTCTTTTAGACTAATAGAAAGACTTTTTTCAGAATTCTGTATGCAATATTTTATCAGTCATATGTATGGTAAATATCTACTTCCAGTCTGTAGCTTCCCTTTCAACTATGTTTATGGCACGTTCTGTGGTGATTGTTAAATAATTTTTAAATTGTAATTTAATAGCATTTTGCCAATCTTTTCTTTATAGTTTCCGATTTTTGTGTGTATATTTAGAAATGCTTCCCTCCCTATGATTGAAAAGATACTCTTTTATGTTTCATTTTTTAAATAGTTTATTTATTTAAAGTCTTCAGCCCACTTAGAATAGCTAGTTCTTTTCCCAACTCATTTGTAATGTCATCTCTGCCCTATATCCGGTTCTGTGTCTAATTCTGTTTCTTGGCTCTGTATTCTCTTCCATTGGTCATTGTTCAATGACTGCACGCTAACTTGTTATCTACTTACTATAAAGTAATAAATAATAAATCTTGCCATCTGGTAGAGTAAATCTTCACACCTTGTTATTCTTTAAAATTATCATTAGCATATTTCTTGTTTTAACAGTATTTATATCCTACAGGACTTTTTACATAGATAATCATATCATCTACAAATAAGAACAGTAGTTTCTTTTCTGATGTGTATGTCTCATTTCCTTTTTTATTATAATATTGCATTAACTAGAACTTCCAGTACAATATTAAATAGGAGAGATAATGGCAGGATTCT
>NW_007804568.1:0-1099 GCF_000696425.1 Galeopterus variegatus | reverse complement strand
AAGAAAATTACTGACTAATGACCCTTATGAAAATTAATGCAAAACCTTAGTAAAATATTAGCAAACAGAATTCAACAGCATATTAAAAGAATTGTATAACATAAACAGTTAGGATTTATTTCCGGATTGCAATGATGGTTCATCATATGAAAACGAATCAATGTAATGCACCACATTAACAGAATGAAGGGGAGAAAAACCACAGGATCATCTCAACTGATGCAGAAAAGCATTTGAAAACACTCAATGCCCCTTTGCTACTTCTACTTAACATAATACTGGATGGAAATTCTAGCCTGAGAAATTAGGTAAGAAAAAGAAATGAGGGGCATCCAATTTGGAAATAAATAAATAATATCTCTGTTCACAAATAGTAAATGACATGATCTTTTGTGTACAAAAACCTAAAGATTACACACATATACACACACATGCAAACTATCAGAAATAATAAAATAATTTAATAAAGTTTCAGTATAGAAAATCAACATACAAAAATCAGGTGCAGAACGCCCCAACCGTGCCGGGAGACCGAGCAGCCCAAGGCAACAAAGGCCAGGAAAGATGGCAGCGGTGACACAGAGACAGAGAGGAAGGCGCGGGACCAGCCCAGCTCTGGGGGCTTTGTGAGTGACCCCCAGCCCAGCCCTGCTTGGGGGGCAAAGGCCCGCCCAGCTCCCGCTTACCACACCAGGCTAGGTGCCTGCATCAGCGCTGCCTCCATTTTCTCCGGTGGGGGCAGAGCTGGCCGGCTCAGATCAGGCAAGCAAGCCATCTTCGCTTGGCGCGGCTCATCACTGAGCCATGCCACGTGTGTGCCTCAGTGCGGGGCCCCATCGGGGCCTGTGGACTGGCCACCAATCCCACTCCACCCGTGGATCTCTGGCGGGGCTGGTGGCGTGGGGAGCCCCCGGCCAGTGTCGGGAGGGCAGGGAAGACGATCCTGGCCAGACTGTCACTCCACCACACCTGGGGCTTCGGCCCCAGGTAAACTCTCTGCGTCCGGGAGGCAGATACCATCTCTGTGGCCTTCAGTTAAGAAAAACCCCAGACTGATTTCTGGTTGGGAGAGGGGTGACCAGGGTGCCCCCGAGCCCGC
>NW_007804567.1:0-1099 GCF_000696425.1 Galeopterus variegatus | reverse complement strand
ACTTGGGAGCACGGCGGCACTCCCGCCGAGGGTTCAGATCCCATGTGGAGACCGGTTCCTGGTCACTGGCTGAGCGCGTTGTGGGCACAACACCGAGGGTTGCAATCCCGTTGCCAGTCCCCGGTATGGGCACGACACTGAGCATTGCGATCCCGTTACCGGTCAGTAAAAAAGACAAAAAGGAAAAAAAAAAAAGAATATCTGCTAAAATCTTACACCTACTTCGGAATAAATTTTTGAAAGTTCAAGATGTTTATAGCAAAAACAGAACTGCTTTTTTGAGTGAAATTAGAAAAGACCTAAATAAATAAAAATACATGTCTGGTTTATGTATCTAACATTCATTGTTAACATGATGATACTTGCCAAACTGAAATGTACATTCAATACAATCTGTATTAAAACTTAAGCTACATTTTTTCCCCCAGAAATGCTCATCATAAGATTTATGTGAAAGTGCAAGCGGCCCAGTATAATCAACATAATACTGAAAACTTTGCTGTAAAGCATCAGTAATGAAGGCAACGTGATAGTGACAGAGCACAGAAAAAAAATATGTGTCAGTAGAACAGAATTGAAAGTCAACAAACAAATCCTCACATTTATGGTAAATTGATTACCAACAAATGAGAAGACAATGTAAAGGTAAAATTTAGGGTTTTCAACAAATAATGTTAAAAAAATTGGATATTTACAATGAAAATAATGAGATTAAACTCTTAATTCAGTGCATACAAAAAATTAACTCAAAATGGATCATACGGGCCCGCCCGGTGGTGCACTCGGTAGAGTGCAGTGCTTGGGAGCGTGGCGGAGCTCCCACCGAGGGTTCGGATCCCATATAGAGACCGGTCCGCTCACTGGCTGAGCACGGTGCGGGCGTGACACCAAGGGTTGCAATCCCATTACCAGTCACGAAAAAAAGACAAAAAGGAAAAAAAATGGTTCATATGCCTAAATGTAAAAAATAAACTACAAAACTCTAATGAGAATATACAAGCAGAGTTTTGTGACCTTGCTCTGGGAAGTGGTTTCTTGGACATGACACCAGAGGACCTGTGACCAGCAGCTTAGTCAATGTGACTACCACTATGTACCA
>NW_007804566.1:0-1099 GCF_000696425.1 Galeopterus variegatus | reverse complement strand
AACACAAACAGATACTTGTATGTCAGTGTTCATTGCAGCATTATTTACTACAGCCAAAAAGGGGAAACAACCCAAATGCCCATTAATGGATAAATGGATAAACAAAATGTGGTGAGTACATACAATAGAATATTATTCAACCATTAAAAAGAAGAAAATTTTTCTGATACATATCATAGCATGAATGAACCTCGAAAACATTAGGCTAAGTAAAATATCTCAGCCACAAAGGGACAAATATCATATGGTCCATTTACATGAATTGCCTAGAATAGTCAAGTTTGTAGAGACATGCAGTAGATTAAAAGTTGCTAGTGGCTGGGGAGAGAGAGAAATGGAGAGTTAATGCTTAACGTTTACAGAGTTTGTTTGAGGTGATGAAAAGTTTTAGAAAATAGATAGAGCTGATGGTTTCATAACATCATAAACATAATGCCACTTATTGTACTTAAAATGATTAAATTACAAATTTTATGTTATACATATTTCACCACAATAAAAATGAAAGAAAAATGTTTTACAAACAAGGAAAAAGAGTCCCTAAATCTTACATCTGCATCTACTGATTTATTTTCAATGTTCAAAAAATGTGAAAATTTGACTTCTATATTACTTTGTCAAATAACATTACTGCATTTATATGGGCTCAAGTCAACCTACTTGTATTGAATTACAATTTTTTATAAGTAGCACATATGTGACTTAATTTTTTTAATTTTAAGATAAAATTTTTTCGTTTCTTCCAACTTAACTTACTAGTGCAAAACAACTATTCTATAAATAACAAAGCCTTTTTAAATGCTATTCTAAAATTACTATTATTAACAAATATGTGACTACCTGGAGAAAGAGAAGACTTACCTCAACCAAACACCATTAAAAATGTCTCCTTCAATAAAGTTGGTAGTTACAAAACAAAGAAAAACAATAGCTCTTCCATATGTCAATAGTGATCAATTAGAAAACATAAAATAGTAATCAACTAAAAAACTGAAAGCAATTTCTTATGGCTTAGAGATCAGGATCCTGCTAACCTGTTTAACAGCTTTGCTTACATGCCCATTTTCAACCTAAACTTCTAAATATAATTCTCCTCTAA
>NW_007804565.1:0-1099 GCF_000696425.1 Galeopterus variegatus | reverse complement strand
TTTTGAAGTACATTCGTGGGCCACAAGCAACCATGAGGTTATTAAAGCAACTCTGACAGTGTATGGCCTAGGGGTTCTGTCTGAATGATGCTCTATCAAGTACCCACTGAGGTTTGTGGAAACAGCACATTTTACATTAAGGTCACTTTCATCTACACACTGTTGTTTAGTTTTTTAAAGACTTTCAAGTTTACTCATTAGAAATATGAACAGTATTTTCATGTTCAGAATTTTTATATTTATATCCTACCATACTGGGTTCAGAGACTGGTTACTTTGAAATTAAATATTTTTAGAAAATGTGTTATTTCAAGTTATCCCCCAAAGTACTGCCCCCCCATCCCTTTATATTAAACTATATGGCATTGGGAGTGGTGTACCTCCTGAAGTTTCCAGGGAAAAAGATGATACTGATGCTTCAGATACTAATAGAAACAGCACTCAAATAATAGGTGAAAGAGACAAAGCTCAAGGAACTGGCTCTTACACTGGATGTAACTAGGGGGTGGGGGAAGGTGTAAAATTTAACACAGATAGATAAAAAGAAAGCCTATGATCCAAGCTTCGAAATAAGTCAACCACAGGGCAGGGTAAGGAATCTAGCACTGTTATTTATGCGAAACTAAGCTAAGTTTTAAGCGGTGCTCCCAGAGGTATCTTCGGAGAGGTCAAAGCTAGGTCTACATCCTGGCTCTGTCACTTCCTGTGTGACCTTGAGCAAGAAAATTACTTAATCTCTGATGCAATTTCCTCATCTATAAAACAAAGATAGCTACATACTAACAGGGATGCAGGATTAGATGAAAGCATGACGTGTGGTGCCTGGTACACTAAGTACTCAGTGATGGTGGCTATTATTGGTTGATCCTGAGCTCAAAATAAGCCAAGATCCACATTAGTAATATGCAGCTCTAGAAGACTGATCACATTCAACATTTAACACTTTCACACCATGTGCTATGCCTCACTCTCCCCAACCCCTCCTGTTTTCTTTCTTTTTTTTTGTCTTTTTTTGTGACCGGTAAGGGGATCGCAACCCTTTTTTTTTTTTTTTCTTTTTGTCTTTTTTCGTGACCAGCAACGGATCGCAACCCTCAGT
>NW_007804564.1:0-1099 GCF_000696425.1 Galeopterus variegatus | reverse complement strand
AAAAAGCGTTTTTAGGCATTCTCATTTTATTAAATGCAAATACGTTCTAAGTCTTTTTTTCTGTATGTAGTCTCCCCTCCAAATGTATTTACACACTAAGCATGCTCTGCATGCTAGCTCAAGAGCTTTCTGGTGGCTGTCAGGAACCAGTGTATCTCTTTGTGGGTTCACTTTGTCTCCTTACAATGTGAGCTTGATTTTCTGGTAGTTTTGATGAAAATGAACATCTGGTTCAGGCAGAGGATGATATAATTAATTTGTCATCAATGTGCTGCTGAGCACAAAGACCAGGGAGGAGAAGAATCTAAGAGAGCCTGAGTAAGAAAGAAATTTATGGATCTCCACCTGTTAATTTGTAATTCTTTCAAATATATACACATGTGCAAATGCATTTAGCAGACATATTCATACAAAAAGGAAATATTTCCAACCCACAGGTATAAAAAAGTTGGAGGCACGTGTGCAAATATAGATATTCTATAAGTGTAACTAAGTGGCTCATATAAGAAAATTAAGCATAAATTAAATATCAACAACCAAAACTAAGCAATTTGGAGGCTATGTTTTAGTGGAGGATGTATTTAGCAATAGAAATTGTTTAGTAATAGACATCAATAAAGTCAGCCAAAGGTAATTTGTTTCACAATAAATTTACTAGTCTGGCTTAATAAGGGATTTACTATGTCTTTCTTTTATAAGCCCCCAAATCTTTAAAACCGAGTGCTCAACATACTGGTAAAATAGGATACCTATGTTTTTTATTACTACCAATTAAAAGGTACAGGCGAGGAGAAATTTAGAGAGTTTAAGAGCAGGATTAGAAATAACTGTAATATTGGGTAGTTTCTTAGATTGCCAAAAGTAAAATATAAAAAATATCTTCATGGATTGTTTTCCTTAGACAAGGATGATTATACACTACATTATAATATCTGGCAGAGGTTCATTTGATCACCATATTTTTAGAAATGTAATGTAAGAGAATAATGTAAAACCTTTATTCTCTAGATTGGTATTTACACTCCTTGAGATGACACTCACATAACTTTGGCAGCATTCTGAGTAGTTGGCAGTTTCTAGAAAATATGTCAAGTAAGGA
>NW_007804563.1:0-1099 GCF_000696425.1 Galeopterus variegatus | reverse complement strand
AACACTTAGGGAAGGCCTGCCATGTTCAGACCCTGTGCTGGCAGCTGGCCAGGGTGTCCTATCCTGATGTGACAAAGGACATCAGGATAACTTCCAAACCTCAGTGTGGTATCTATCTTTCTGGCTGGACCCTGAGGTTGGCCCAGAGCAGCAGTTTCTGAGAGGACACAGATCTTCCTGGATGCACAGTATTCTGTGCAAATACTCTAGTTCTATGCTGTTCTTCAAAGGAAAAGAGGAGACCCCTTCCCTCTGGAAATCCTAACCCACTGAGGCAAAAAGCAGGCACCATTCCCCCAAAGGGTGGGCTAGGTGGCTCATCCTGGGAGTGCTCTGGGCCATAGTGCCATGGGCAGATTTTGTTGTGGGTCTTGAGACCAGACCTGATGTGCAGCTGGGTAGGGCAGGCCGGGAGGGCTGAGCCCTGCGCTCCAGGTGGGGCAGGTGATGAGGGGCAGATGGGCCCCAGGGCTGGGAGCAGAGCTGTGCCGTGCACGGAGCCAGGGAGGAAGGAGCCCAGGAAACAGTCAGGAGCCCGCATGTGGCTGTGCAGTGCTGGGGTGTCCCGGCATGGGGACCTAGGAGAAGAGAGTCAGGGATCCGGCAGGACAGGCAGCTGGCACAGAAAAAGGCCACAGCGGGGAGCAGGCTGCAGGCCACCAGGCTGCAGTTCAGACCTTGGCTGGGAAGGAGAGGGGGCCATGGTCAGCATATCCTGGTCTCCTAAGGACAGACTGGGAAGCTTATCAACGTAGGAGTGGCTGTGGAAGAAGGGGGCTGGGGACAAGGTATCAGGCCTGTCCTGGGTACAGCCGGCCCAAGAGCCAACCTTTGGGAAACTAAACGATCATGTGTCTTTTCTATTGTCCACACAGCTGTTAAAATGCTCCAGACACTTCAGTGTCTAAACGCTATCTCTCAGATTGCCCTTTCCACCTGGACGTGGACAAGAATCTTCTGAGAGCCATGGGGTTTAGAAAACACACTCTTAATGCCTACGGATCTCAGGTTGGAGAAAGGGTCTGCAGATGCAGGGCCAGCCTGGGGGGTAAGTTGCCAAAGGACTGGGAAGTCTTCTTTGGTCTTGATCAGAGTTCCC
>NW_007804562.1:0-1099 GCF_000696425.1 Galeopterus variegatus | reverse complement strand
GGGGTAGAGGATTGTTCAACATGGGAACCACTCTGCTTCCCAGTTAGGCATTTTGTAAACGTAAATCTCAGCCCTTCCACTCCCTTAGGAGGAAGGGCCCTGAAAAGCACCTGGTACTCTTTGTTTATGGGAATTCTGGTATATTTCAGCATTCCTGTGCCCTGATAACATAGCCTTTCTAATGGGGGGAAATAAAAATGTCTTGTTGCTACATAAAAAATTAAAATCATTGGCTCTAACAAGCTGTGAATAGGAGCTTTGTAAATGGGGAATTTTATATTCTGAATTTTTCTCCTAGTATAACAATTCCCATTCTTGGAGGGATGTGTGTACGCACACATGTAGGAAGCAGTTTTGACATGGCCCCGCCTCAAAAGTGGTGCTGAGGCAGCGTGACATAGACCATAGGCTTGGAGCCAGAGAGAGCTGTGTCTCCTGGGACAAAAGCCAGTCATTTCTCCCTCTGAGCCTCAGAAAGAACTTGAAACAGCCTCGGAAGGAACAGATAAGATCTTGTATTTTAAACAGCTCTGTGCTTGACATATAGTAAGTGTCAGTAAATGATACCTATTGAGATTATCATTATGTACAACCTTAATTCAGATTTGTAGGTTTAGAATTCAAAATCAGTTGGGCTGCATTCATACATGCATTATATGCTTTTATTCATTCATTCTTACAGATGTTTGAGAAACTGATAGGGTCTGGAAGTTCAAGTGGTGTCCTCTGTTCATGATGGGTCTCTTAAGCAAATGAATAGAGAGGAGCTTTGATTCAAAGTATTTGAAATTGGAAAGGATGTTCCTTCATTTTGCACTCAAGAGGAAAAAAGTCCCACAGAATTAAAATGATTTACCTTGAGCCATAAAGTTTGCTGCATACGGCAGGAATACTGTTGCAGTAGCCATCCCTACAGTCATCACCTGTTTCAGTCCGTTTTGTGTTGCTATAACAGAAATACCTGAGACTTGGGTAATTTATAAAGGAAAGAGGTTTATTTGGCTTACGATTCTGGGATGGCTGCATCTAGCATGGGCCTCAGGCTGCTTCTACTTGTGGTGGAAAGTGGCAGGCAGCCAGTGGGTACAAGCAGATCACA
>NW_007804561.1:0-1100 GCF_000696425.1 Galeopterus variegatus | reverse complement strand
CTGTGTTTCAAGGAAAATTATAACTACTTTTTTCCTGAGAATTCTGAAATAAGCTTTTTGGTTTTTTGTTTGTTTTGATTATAACATAGTTGATTGTGTGTATCTGTGGGTACAGAGTTGAATATCATTACCTGAGTGCAATATGTGATGCTCAAATCAAGATAGTTAGTATGTTCAACATTATACAATACAATTGTTTTTCATGGCCCTTTACCAATTCCTCCCTTACGCCCCCTCCCCCTAAAGTTATAACTTTAAATACTTACATTAGGAAAGAAGAGAGTTCTAAAGTCAATGACATGACTTCAGCTTCCTACTTAATAACCTAGAAAAAGAATAATACATTAAACCCAGTGTAAGTCAAAGAAAGGAAATAATAAAGGTAAAAGTGGAAATCAATGAAATAGAAAACATAATAGGGAGAAAATTAATAAAAACAAAGTGAGATTCTTCAAAAATATCAATTAAAATTGATAAGCCACTAACTGGATGGATCAAAACAATAAGAAAGAATACACAAATTTACAAGGGTAGGAATCAAAGAGGCAGCATTACTAGAGTTCCTACAGAAATTAAAAAGAGGAAGAATTTGGTGAAAAACCTTATGCTTATAAACTCAATAGCTTAGATTAAATGGACAGACCCTTTAAAAGACAAGAGTAACCAAAAGTGACTATAGAAAAAAAAAAGAAAATCTAAATAGGTTCATCTCTATTTAGAAAACTAAGTTATTAATTAAAAACTTTTCCACAGGGAAAACCCCAGGGCCAAATAACTTCACTGGTAAATTTTCCAAAACATTTTATGAGAGAAGCATATTCTGATAACAAAAACTGACAAAGATATTTCATAACTGACAAAAAAAAATTTCGTAACTGGGCCGAGCCTGTGGCGCACTCGGGAGAGTGCGGCGCTGGGAGCGCAGCGTCACTCCCGCCGTGGGTTCAGATCCTATATAGGGATGACCGGTGCGCTCACAGCACTCACTGGCTGAGCGCGGTGCGGCCGGTCTCAAAACGGACAAAAAAAAAAAAATTCGTAACCATATCCTTCACTATCTTTATCAAAATATTAGCAAACTAAATCCAGCATTAGACAAA
>NW_007804560.1:0-1100 GCF_000696425.1 Galeopterus variegatus | reverse complement strand
TCCCCATAGGGTTTTGGTCCCAGACATGGAAAGGAGCAGAGGCCTGTTATAGCCCCATTGAACAAGTAAATGCTATTTATCAAGAATTGCTAGTCACTGGCACTGGTCACCAGACAGGCAGCTGTGATAATGAGGACTGCATTGGCAATTGCTGGAAGGATTCATGACATCTTCACGTGATCCTGCAGTTCCAGTGCTCAGATGACTACAGTGACAAAGTGGTGCACCTACTTACAACAATGCAGTAAGTTATCCACAAGTCCTTTGAGCCATAAACTACAGCAGTTGTCACATTTGTGGACCCAGACGATGTACCTGCTGAACCCACAGTATTGACTCCCTCGCCCATTAAGGAACGTGTGCCACTGGTGCCAGATGAGCCTTGGTATACTGACAGCTCCTGTCGAGGGCACCCCCCTTGATGGGAAGCCACGGCATACCAACCGTCAACTGATACCATCTGGATGGATGACGGCACTAGGCAAAGCAGGCAATGGGCTGAACTGCAAGCAGTACGGATGGTGATAGCCAAAGAAAAAGGCCCAGTAACCATCTGCACTGACAGTTGGGCAGTTTTTAGGGGTCTGATGTTATGGTTGCCCCAATGGAAAAAATAGGACTGGTTGATCCCAAATAAGGCCTTGTGGGATCAGGACATGTGGCAAGATATATAGGTGATCAGCCACCATAAATCAGTGACTGTGTACCATGTGTTGGGGCTCAACCATTGGGCAGCCCAGGCAATGACAAGACTGATGCCCTGGCCCATGTGAGATGGCTGGAAGAAGCCCCCGCCACAGATGTGGCTGCCTGGTTACACAAGAAAATGAAACACACTGGACAAAAGACACTATGGGAAATGGTCAAAGCCTGGGGGATATCGATCCTATATGTTGATATTGTGATTGCCTGTCAGAACTGTCCTGTCTGCATGGAATGACATCTACATAAACCTCCCCAAGAGATGGGACAGGTGTGTAGGGGAGATACACCCCTGAATCATTGTCAAATAGACTATACAGGGCCACTCCCCTTATCAGAAGGGACTCATTATGCATTAACCTGTGTAGACACCTGTACAGGTATTATGCAAGCTTACC
>NW_007804559.1:0-1100 GCF_000696425.1 Galeopterus variegatus | reverse complement strand
CCGCCGGCTGGTCCGGGGTCTCTTCCAGCCCGGCTTTGTCGGTCTCCGGCAGTGGGAAAACCGACACTGTTTTCCAGAGCAGCTACACTATTTTACTTTCCCACCAAAAATTTAAAAGCATTCTGACTCTTGCACATTTTTGGCAATACTTGTTACTGTCTATCTTTTTGATTAAGACCAATCATCTGGGTGCAAAATTCTATTTTATTGTGGTTTTGATTTGTATTCTCTGAAGACTTTTGGTTTTAAGTATTGTTTCCTATGCTTATTGGTCATTCTAATGTCATTTGGAAAAAAGTCTATTCAAATCTTTTGCCCATTTATAATTGTATTGTTTGTCTTTTTACTTTTAAATTGTAAGAGTTCTTTTTTCTGGATTCAAGTCCAGTATCAGATATATGATTGACAAATATTTTATATGGTTGTCTTTTCAGTTTCTTGATGGTGTTCTTTGAAACAAAAGTTTTTTAAATTTTGGTGAGATCTAATTTGTCTATTTTTAATCTGGCTGCTTGTGCTTTTGATGTTGTATATAAGAAACTATTATCCAACCCAAGGTCACAAAGATTTACACCTATATTTTCTTCCAAGAGTTTTATAGTTTTAGCTCTTAGATTTAGGGGTTTCATCCATTCTGTCTTGACTTGTGTATGGTGTGAGGTAGGAGTCCAACATGTAGATATCTCAGTGCTATTTGTTGACAAGACTATTCTTTCCTTCATTTAATGACTTGGAGTCCTTGTTGAAAATCAACTGACCATATTTGTAAGAGCTTATTTCTGGATTCTCAATTATATTCCATTCATCTTTATGTAATTATTCCAGTGTTACTCTGTCTTGATTACTATAGCTTTGTATTAAGTTTTGAAATTAGGAAGTGTGAATCTTCCAATGTTGTTCTCTTTCAAGATTGTTTTGGCTATTCTAGGTTACTTGCATTTCCATATAAATTTTATTTTATTTTATTTTATTTTTTTCCTTTTTGTCTTTTTTTCATGACCGGCAACGGATTGCAACCCTCAGTGTCGCACCCGTACCAGACCGGGACTGGCCACGGGATCGCAACCCTCGGTGTTGCGCCCGCACCTCGCTCAGCCAGT
>NW_007804558.1:0-1100 GCF_000696425.1 Galeopterus variegatus | reverse complement strand
CCAATTTCTGAAAGGTAAATTTTCCAGGCTTCTGAGAGAAGTAGCATTACTGGTGTTGCCAAAACATGGACGCAAACAGATATGTCAATACAGGCTCATTTTACAGATAATCAAAACTAGGCAATTCTTTTGTAATTTCATAATACAGAATTCAACATTAAAAATGTTGATCTGTGTTTAATATCTGATATTATTTTTTTAATGAGGTTTTATTTACAATGTTCAATGTCCTTTTCTACCCTAAATATAATAGAGAAAAAAAGAAGAGAAAAATTGATATACACACACACCCCCACATACACACACATGTCACTTCTTGGGGGAAAAAAAAGTACTTTACCATAATTTTGATTGCAAAATATTTCTACAAAGTAAATGAGCCATGCCAAAGGAACTGGCAAACTATTAACAGACTCCTTACTGTGTTTATTCTCCCATGTGTCTAGTCTTCCTTTTTTTAAACATCCTTTTTACTTCAAGTGTCAGAGTTAATGCATTTGGCTTGAAGAAGATTATGTGGGGTAAGGAAAGGCAGGAATGTCTTTAACCTCTTAGAAATAGATCTGCAACAGCAAATGCAAAGGAAAGGCCAACAAAACCAATTCTAATGTAATAGATGAGGAGCTGTAATGGAAGTAGAAAAATACAGGCAATCATGAGGTCTAGGGAATGTGAGAACAGGCTTTCCTTGTGGACCATATTTCATATTCCAGCACAGAGCTGTGTTTATAAAAACCCTGGCTACGTTGTTCTCTCAGGAGAGCTGAGACGTTGCTCCCTTACCCACTGGCATTCAGGACTTTAGTTTTAGGCTGCCTTTCTGCAAACTCTGCATAGGAGGCCGTCTCTCTTCAAATCTCTGCTACAGAAGCTGATCTTCTGCCCTGCCAATTTTAAGGTTTAATTTCTTTCGACTGGAACCTCAAACTATTAGTCTCTGTTTTTTGATCAATATCCTTTCGTTTGTTAGCCTGCTGGACTTACTAGCACCACTCTCACACTCCACTCTCCATGCTCATGAGACAAATTGTCGGGCCGGCCGGTGGCGCACTGCTACAGTGCGCCGCTTGGGAAGCGCGGTGGCACTCCCGCCAAGGGTT
>NW_007804557.1:0-1100 GCF_000696425.1 Galeopterus variegatus | reverse complement strand
TGGTTTAGTGGTGGTCATGGGCATGGTTCTGAGGGCTTTATTTATTTATTTTTAGTTTTATTTTTTCACAGAGAGGGTGAGGCCTAGCTCCAGAGACTGAGCAGGGCCCACACCGTGTTTAATATAAAAGTAAGAAATACCCTCTTAAAGACTAGTAAAGAGGGCAGGCTGGCTCAAGAGAGTGAGCAGCCGCTTGCCAAAAGTAAGTTTGATACAAAAGAAAGCAGACATACCTCAGCTGGCAAAGTGCAGGTTGGCCCCAGGAATAAGTGAGCAACAACTTTTTTTTTAAATTATTGTGTTCATTCATTGTTTTATTACTATTTTAATAATTACAGCTATACTCATCCTCTCTGCATTTCCTATGGTCAGAACAGTATTTTTTTTTCCTCTAGAGAAGACAATGATTTCCTTTGTATGTTCGTTCCTGTTTCCACTCCCACCCCACACCACTAACCTCTGCACAGACACTGAGGTCTGAGGTAGGAGAGTGCACAAGGAGCTCTCTCTCTCTCTCTTCAGCCTTTCTTGTAAGGCGATACCCTGCCTTGCTGAAGTCACCATCAAAGAAGGCCCTCACGAGATGTTCTCCCTGGACTTTGGACCTCGCATCCTCCAAAACTGTAAGTAATAAACACTCTTTCCTTACAAGTTGCCCAGTTTTAGATATTTCTGTTATCATCAGCAGAAACAGACTAATATAAGGGGGTATATAAAATATCTCTGTTCCTTCAGCTTAATTTTGTTGTGAACCTAAAACTGCTCTGAAAATACAGTCTGTTTTTAAAAAGGCAGGTGAGGAGCACAGTGAAGTGATGGGCATTTGAGAACCATCTGACTAGGCAAAAAGATTGAACATATGAGACAATCAATATGTTAGTTCTACAACAGTCCTTTCTAGATCCCCTTAGTCTGATATCTTTCACATCTTCCAGGAATGTTTACCATGTTCTTTCTAGTTTTGAATTGTCTTTTATTAATGTTTTAGTCCGTGAGGATTTTCTGCATTGTACTCAAAATTTTTGACTTAAATTAATTATTTTTTTGTGACTCATTTCTAAAATATCCATTTTAAAATGTAATGGAAAATTGCACAGTTT
>NW_007804556.1:0-1100 GCF_000696425.1 Galeopterus variegatus | reverse complement strand
TCAAAGTTATATGTTCTTAAAAATACCTTAAGCCAATTTGGTGTTCATAATGCAATTATTGTAACAATTCTTGAATTTAATTTCAGGTGATAATAATATTTTTTTTCACATTTTAAAACCAGTTCTGCTATTCTGAAGCAGTTTGTTGGCTACAACCTATTCTGAAGCAGATTGTTGGCTACAATTCATAAGTATTATTTATAGTAGAGATGTTTAGCTGTCCATGAAAATTCTTAGTCACCTCCCACAGTGTGGGATTATACTTCCAGCCTCCCTCGGGACTCTATTTTACAGATACTCTGTCTCTAAGTTTGGTCATGAGACTAATTTTCTACAGTGGAATGTGATTAGAAGTGATGATTGTCCTTTCCTGCACAAAGGTTTACAGATACACATGTGCCTTCTCCACACCACTTTTCCTCTTGCTTTGGCTGGAGGAAGATGATGGTGATGAGGCTCTAGAACACTGAAGAGCCACAAGGAGAAATAAGTCTGCATGTTTGTATCCCCACAGTATAAAAACTCATTCACTGTCTTAGGAACAGTACATCACACAGCTGTGTAAAAATGAAATAAATTTCTATGCAGTTAAGGCACATCAATATTTTTTAAACCACATATTATTACATAAATTAATATAGCATTTTTTTACTAGCTCAGGTATATACTTATTTAACATCTAGATAAAACAATATGTATAAAAAATAACCAAATGTTGAGAATGTATTTTATTACAGTTAACTAAAAGAATAAAATCAGTCATATTCAAAAGGATTCTTTGGCAATATTAACAAATATAAACATTCTTAAGTACTAGAATTTAAAAAAAATAATTCAAAATAATCAAAAATCTCTCTCTCTCTTTTTTTTTTATATAATCGAATATTGTGACTGCCTTGAGTTGAATGTTCCCCCAAACTTAATCCTCACTGTAACTACTGAGGGTGGGATATCCTATTATGGGCATTGAAAAGTGGGTCCCTGAAGAGGTGATTAAGTTGATGGTTTGATGGTGGTCATGGGCATGATTCTGAGGTCTTTAAAAGGAGAGTGCATAAGAAGCTCTCTCTCTTTCTCTCTTTGCTCTGCCATTTTTTTGC
>NW_007804555.1:0-1100 GCF_000696425.1 Galeopterus variegatus | reverse complement strand
GGTTTCATTTTTGTGCATATGGGTATCCAATTTTCACAGCACGCTTATTGAAGAGGTAGTCTTTTCTTCAATGTACGTTTTTGTTGCCTTTGTAAAATGTCAATTAGCTGTGAGTCTGTGGGTTGATATCTGGGTTCTCTATTCTGTTCCACTGGTCCAAGTGTCTATTTTTATGCTGGTACCATACTGTTTTGGTTACTATAGCTTTGTAATATAACTTAAAGTCAGATAATGTTATACCTCTGGCTTTATTTTTATTTGCTCAGGATTGCTTTGGCTATTGGCTATTTGGGGTCTTTTTTTGTTCCATTTGAATGTTAAGATTGTTTTTTTTTTCTATTTCTGTGAAGAATGTCATTGGTATTTTGATGGAAATTGCATTGAATCCAAAGATAACTTTGGGTAGTGTGGACATTTTCTCAATGTTGATTTTTCCAATCCAAGAGAACAGAAAGTCTTTCCACTTTTTTGTGTCCTCTTTAATTTTTCTCAGTAGTGATTTGTAGCTCTCATTGTAGTGATCTTTCAACTCTTCATTCAAATTGATTTCTAGGTGGGTTTTGTTTGTTCATTTGTTTGTTTGTTTGTTTGATGACTATTGGAAATGGATTTACTTTCTTGACTTCTCTATTTGTTCATTATTGGAGAATATAAACTAACTGATTTGGGGACATTGATTTTGTATCCTGCTACATGACTGAAATTATTAATTAGCCCTAAGAGTTTTTTGGTGAATCTTTAGGATTTTCTATATATGATCATATCATCTACAAACAGAAACAGTTTTACTTAATCTTTTCCAATCTGGATGCCATTTATTTCTTTCTCTTGTCTGATTGCTCTGGCTAGTACCTCCAGTACTATGTTACACAGGAGTGGTGAGAGTGGGCATCCTTGTATTGATCCTTCCCTTGTTCATAAAGGAAAAGTTTTACGTTTTTTCTCATTCAGTATGATGCTGGCAGTGGTCTTGTCAGAGATGGCTTTTATTGTGTTGAGATACTAAAACTCATGGATTCTTTCGCCCGTTGTCTTATAATATAAATTTAGTTGTTTCCTTAATGGAAAAGTAGTTCATGTCTTCTGCAATGATCTTCAAA
>NW_007804554.1:0-1100 GCF_000696425.1 Galeopterus variegatus | reverse complement strand
AGCCCTGTGGGGCCTAGCAGAGTGCAAATGGTGGCCCACTAAGACAAAAATAATTCCAGAAGGTCAGGTGTATGTAAAGTCAGATTAGGCCCAATAGAGTAGAGTGCAGCACGGAATACAATGAAACTGCAGAGGACAGATTGTCCAGATAGTGACCTCCTTCGTATTTGTGTAGCGTGCTTGCAGCGTGCTCTGTGTCCAGACCTCACCGGAATCTAGACTGGACTGTTATGTAGGCCAGTGCAGGGACAGCCTCATTTTAAAGAAGAAATTGGGGCAAACAAAGGGTAAGTGACCTCCCCACAGTTATACGACTCGTTTATTTCAGAGTCAGTTTTTCTGGGTCCGTCCTTCCTATATCTAATGAATGAGTATAGGGCACTTGTGGAAATAAACAAGGTTCCCATGTTTCACATACAGATAACAGAACATTCAGTTTGGAGGATTCGGAAAAGGCCTTCGAGGGTGGGAGACCCCCATAGGCAGCCACGTCACTCCCGAGCACTGTGGGTGGGAGGGTGCCCCCTAGCAGCAAGCTGGCTCTGTTACAGAGTTGGGAGGATGAGCAGGAAAGGACATTGTCAGTCTTGTTTTCAGGAGTGCAGACTGATGGCTGCTTGGCGTTTAGTGTTCGTTTTACTCACCGACTGCAAATAACTAACACCGTGTGTAGACCGAGCCTGAGAGAAACTACACACAAGGAGCAGAGAGTACAAAGGAAGGGTCATCTACTGCCCTCTGCCCCTGTAATAAGGAATGCCTCTCCCTGGTGTTAGATTGTCTTCACCAACAGCAACTGTTGGGGCCTATGAGATTATAACTGGAAGCACTGGCTTATCAGTGACCTGGAGGAGCTGGAAGCGGAGGTGCAGGCTGCAGAAGAGAAGTCACTGCAAATGTAGGTGGAGTCAAGTCAGTTGTGTGTGGCTGGCACAAACCTTTGTCCTAAAGATGTTTTAGAAACACCTTAAGATAGGATTGACTTGGGCCGGCCCGGTGGTGCACTTGGTAGAGTGCGGCGCTTGGGAGCGTGGTGGCCCTCCCGCCGAGGGTTCGGATCCCATATAGAGACCGGTCCGCTCACTGGTTGAACGTGGTGC
>NW_007804553.1:0-1100 GCF_000696425.1 Galeopterus variegatus | reverse complement strand
CTGAGGGTTGCGATCCGATGCCGGTCACGAAAAAAGACAAAAAGGAAAAAAAAAAAAGGAAGTATTGTTAGTTTTTGTTTTTGTTTCTTTTTTTCAAATGGTATTGTGATTATGATTTTTAATAGTTCTTGGAGATCCATACTGAAGTGTTTAAAGGTCAAATGCTGTGTCTGGGTTTTGCCTTCAAGTAATCCAATCATAAGGGAGAGTGGGGGGGCATAGACGACATGAGACTGACACACATTGACAATTATCAGACATGGCTGATGGGCACACGGGGTTCATTATACAGTCTCCCTACTGTAGGATCACTTGAAATTTTTCATAACAAAAAGGAAAAAAAAAGAAAAAATCTGAATGCTTAACAACTATAACTGGAAGAGATCTTTAAATGTGAGACTTGACCATGGAACTGACTGGAAGCAAATAAACCAAAAACCTACCATGTGTTTCAGGGAATTTTTTTACAAAAGAAACCAAAATCCTGACCTAAAAAAGACTGTTATTGCTCAGAGGAGTCAGCTGACTTCTGCAGCTGCTTTACCCCAGGGCATTTGCTGATGCTGGGAGTGAACAGGAGGCTTTTTGCCAACAGACAACCACTACTGGGGGACAGAGCTCAGAGACTTTGGCAGAGACTTGGGAAGTCTCAAGGGTACAGGTGTATTCCTCTTAGGATATTTGAAAAACCTAGACCTGTGTGATGCAGGAGATTGAAAAACTAAGCAGAAGATCCCTGGAAAGCAGAGTGGAACTTTCCATAGTCTCACAGGTAAACATTAGAGTTCAGGACTCACTGGGGAAGAGCCTGGAGCAGAGACCAGATTCTCAGGTGAAAACCTGGGAGGGCTGTGGGTGAACTAGACATAGACTAAGCATTACCAGGACTGCAACCCAGCCTTAACTTAGCACAGTTCCTGACTGAACTAATATGAACATCACAACTCAATAAGCCTAGCATATGGAAGACTGACCTCCTCCAAAGGAAAATAAATTATCTAAAATATTTATAATTTTTATACCCCATGACCAGTACTATGGGTTAAATGTGTACCCAAAAGTTCACGTATTAGAAACTTGACCCCATTGTAAGTGTTAAG
>NW_007804552.1:0-1100 GCF_000696425.1 Galeopterus variegatus | reverse complement strand
AAAAAAAAAACCATGAAGGGAGAAGTAATTTCAGTTAAAGTGAGACGTTTTTAGATTTGCCAAACCACAGATCTTTGAAAAGCTCTTTGGGAAATTCCGAGGGATGCTCTCTCTTACCATCCTGGTTCTGACGCATTCACTTACCGTTGTTGCATGACATTGCTCAGAGTTGGGGTGACAGGAGGCTCAGCATCTAAGCTTTCTTCTTTGTGGAGATCTGATTCACAACATCAGATACACAAGACCACATCGTCTCTCTGTGCCAGGGCCTGCGTGGCACAGATGAGGGAGCAGGGCAGCTCCCCACCGCCTTTCAGTCTTGTCAGTAGAACTACCCGGGAAGCAGCCCTGGTAGATACGGGGTCCAGGGATGAGGAGTGTCAGCTACATGCTGCCTGGCACATTGGAAGTATATTTTTGTCAAATGTTTGGTAAACATTTGAGTATACACAGGGAAGATGCTTTTAAAAAAGGTTTTGCTTGTGGGCTAAAATGCAAACCTGTCTTGTTTCTCTTCCTATGTCTATAGATTTGCTGATATGATATCTTTGCTTATAGCATAGGTATTGTGATGAGACAAGTCTAACAAAGTTATTTTTAAAAATTAATGGGCTCTTCTACATCACTCAGAAAAATCTGTCTTCCCCTCCTTTGGATTTGCTCAACTTTCTTCTCCATTTCACAATTGCTTGCTTGAATTCCAAATTTCCTTGCTGAAGGGAACACTGCCTCTTAAGATGCACTCCCTGGGGTTACACTGAGATAATCCATGTTAAATCTGAGGCCCTAGAGACCTCAAGGCATAGGCAGATATTAAGGCACAATGGCTGTATTGCCACATAACAGCCATATATTACATAATGATCGCCAGGTCACTGAATGAATGCAAAGGGTGACCCACTGATGCATGCGAGTGTCTATTTTTGTTGGAGGAATATGTGGCATGCTTCCCTGTTACAGTCCAGTATGGTAGAGATAATGCAGGTGTTTTTCTCAACAAGAGCTGTCCATGTTTGCCTGACAATGATGTCTCCGGGCTGACCAAAATGCTGCCAATAGCACCCTGGACTCTCGTCCTCCTTCCCCTTCTCCTCTTTACA
>NW_007804551.1:0-1100 GCF_000696425.1 Galeopterus variegatus | reverse complement strand
TCAGCAATTTTACCTTTCACGCTGTCTTCCCGATGAGGGGAGGAGCCCAGCTGGAAATCACTACAGTCATGGTCAAGCTCTCAAAGAATCAGCTTGTGAATGGATAATCAGGAAAAATGATGAATCCAAAAGACAAAAGTCAAAGAACAGATGCAGTCTGTGACTGTATCTTCTATCATTCCAATTCTAAATGCAACTTGAATATACCTGCACTTACAAAATGCCAAAGGGGGTGACTGGAAGTTGTGGATATCAGGGTATAAATTAGATCCACGAGTTGTGGGGAAGGAAGACCATAATTCTCTTGATGTGTGTTTCAGTGCAATGTAAGTATAAAGATTACCGTGAATTCTCTTTGCCTCTTTGTTAGAAGAAGAGGAAGAAATTCAGGTAAAGAAAATGAGTTTTAATAGCTTAAATTGTGGTGCTTAGCAAGTCCTGGTTCTAAAGTTACCAAACAAGGAAGCTAAAGTTCTCAAACTGCTGCACACTTCAACAAGGAAAATCTATTTTTGTCTTCCGATGTACATTTCTGAACTAAATCAGGTAAATATACCTGTTTTACGTCTGTAACATTTTTCTGCAGATGGTCTGTTATGCACTGTGGTTTTAGATGTGCAATAATTTGTACAATGGTTTATTTCCAAGTATGCCTTAAGCAGAACAATTTTTTTTTTCTGTATAGTTCCCTGACTTAATAAATATGTAATATAAATTTAAGCAAACTTCTATTTTGTATATTTGTAAAGTACAAAGTAAAAAAAATGAACATTTTGTGGATTTTGTATTTTATATACTCAATGTGAGAATTAGGTTTTAAATAAACGTATAATATTCTTTCTGAAAAAAAAAAAGAAATAGGGCCGACCCGTGGCTCACTCGGGAGAGTGTGGTACTGCCAACACCAAGACAAGGGTTAAGATCCCCTTACCGGTCATCTTTAAAAAAACAAAAAGAAAAAAGAAGAAAAAAATGGTTTTCTTTTTCAGGAATCTGGCTCACCTTCTTACTCAATGTCTTCTTTTTGATCTGCAGTGTGTCATCTATTAGCTTGGATTTACATTCATTGAAAAGAGACTTGTCACTGTCATAACCATAGT
>NW_007804550.1:0-1100 GCF_000696425.1 Galeopterus variegatus | reverse complement strand
TAAGTAAATATTTTAGCTTTTCAAGTGTATACCAAATAAATAGGGTTGGACATTGCCTACATGACTGAGCAGAGTTAGAGCACTGTCAATATTCTAAAACTGTCTTTCCAAGTAAGGATAAAAATGTGGTTACAGTGGAGGGGTACCACCGGCACAATGGTGTATGGATTATTTCTGTTAATTAGGAATCAAATATAATTTTAGGTATTTCTGCCAATCCAAACGTTTCCTAAAAATTTCAACATTAATTTTTTGCTAAACTTTCTTATTTCATGCCCTGGGCTTTAATCAAATTGTTTAATTTTGATTTTCCAGATTTCTTAAGCAGGCAATTGATATATTACACATTTGTAGAATTAAAGTCATATTTAACTCCATTACATGTAAAAACTAGTAGCTGAAAACAGGTACCTGCTCTTTGCACTGATCGCCACTGGTTGTGCATTCTCAGTCACAGTTCACAACATGCACTGAGCTCTTCCATATGCGTCCTGCAAAGCTTCAAGACTACAGCTAGGTGTTGTGGTATTACATGGGATCTACAGGACATATGGTTGTTTCAAATAAACTTCTGTGGGGGCATAAGTTTAAGTACCTTCCTTTAGTGAAATCCACTTAATGAGAAATAAAATTGAGTAGACATAAAACAGTAACTCCTGGATTGTGTACTAAACATTTCTACTTATTCAGGTAAGTCTGCTGCTTTAACACCTTTAGTTTCATAATCTTTCACTGAAAATTCTAATTCTGGAAATATGCTAAAGCCTTCAACCCACTTTGAGCATTTGGCTGTGTAATAGTGAAGTAAATTATGACTCTTATGTGTAATTATGCTTAAGTTTTTTGCATGAAGCACTTAATTTTGAAAAGCCATTTCCTTTAACAGAAAACTTAGAAAATACACATTTAATACTACATCTAATTTAACAAGAAATCAAGACCATTTTTACATCTTAGAAAATACATCAAAATTATAAAGCATAATATAAATGTGTGTATATATGTGTGTTTATTTCCTGCCTTATCACCATTCTTTTCTACATGCCAATAGTTTTGCACAATCTCTTATATTTGCTCTCTCCCCAAATCTCCAGTAGTCC
>NW_007804549.1:0-1100 GCF_000696425.1 Galeopterus variegatus | reverse complement strand
AGATGGGCTTTGAGTAATCTTTGGTGGCTCTATCACCCAGGGGAAAAGGGGTGACAAATCCATGGGAAGCAAAACTACAGATCATAGTGTATAATTTTTTTAATATGCTGCTGTATTCTGATTGCTAATATTTTGAGGATTTTTGCATTTAGGTTCATCAAGGATATTGGCCTCTAATTTTCTTTTTTTGTTGTGTCTTTATCTGGTTTTGGTATCAGAGTTATGTTGGCCTCATAGAATGAGTTTGGGAGAGTAGCTTCTGTTTCAGTTTTTTGGAATAGCTTGAGGAAAATTGGTATTAACTACTCTTTAAAAGTTTGATAGAATTCAGCAGTAAAATCATCCAGACCTGGACTTTTCTTTGTTGGAAGATTGCTAATTACCGCTTCAATCTCCTTGTTTGTTATTGGTCTTTTCAGGTTTTCTGTCTCTTCTTGGTTCAGTCTTGGTAGTTTGTATGTATCTTGGTAGTTTGTATGTATCTGGAAACTTATCCATATCTTCCAGATTTTCATATTTGTTGTCATAAAATTGTTTATAATAGTCTCTAATGATTCTTTGTGTATCTGTGGTATCAGTTGTAATGTCTCCCTTTTCATTTCTGATTTTTGTTATTTGGGTCATCTCTATCTCACTTTTTTTTTTTTTTGATTAACCTAGCTAATACTTTGTCTATTTTATTTATCTTCTCAAAAAACCAACTTTTTGTTTTGTTGATTTCTTTTCTATTGTTTCTTAGTTCTCTATTTCATTTAGTTCTGCTCTGATCTTAATTATTTCTTTCCATCTACTACCTTTAGGTTTGGATTGCTGTTGTTTTTCAAGTTCTTTGAGTCATAGTGTTAGGTTGTTTATTTGATGTCTTTCAATTTTTTTGATATAAGTATTTATTGTAATAAATTTGCCTCTTAGTCCTGCTTTTGCAGTATCCCACAGGTTTTGATATGATGTATCTTTATTTTCATTAGTTTCTAGAAATTTTTTGATTTCCTCTTTAATTTCTTTTTGGACCCATTGGTTGTTCAGGAGCCTATTATTTAGTTTTCATGTATTTGTATAGTTTCCAGAATTTTGCTTATTATTAGTTTCCAATTTAGTCC
>NW_007804548.1:0-1100 GCF_000696425.1 Galeopterus variegatus | reverse complement strand
CGGGGGCAACACTGAGGGTTGCGATCCGTTGCCGGGCACGGAAAAAAGACAAAAAGACAAAAAAAAAAAATAATAATAAATAAAAAATAAATAAGTGACTATTTTTCATTATGCTCAGTTAAAACTGGAAGTGACATGGAGAGGAAAAGATGGTGGAGATAGCTAGAGATAAGCAAGACACAGGATAGGGAAGGATGCAGGTGGAGAGTTCCAGTTGTGGGTTATTAATGTGGATGGAAATGAATGTGAAGGCAGAAATTATATTTCACAGGTAGGACCGAAAAGAGAGGAAGAAAAGACAGGAAAATTAAAAAGAGATTCCTAGAAAGAGTCAATGGTGTGAGAAGGAACAGTGAACATTCATTAAGACAAAATTGAAGAATCAATGAAAATATCAGATATGGGAACCAGTCATAATTATTCACTTCCTGAAAGTGGAGAAAGGGAATATGCATATTACTAAAGCACAAGAAGAAAGCAGCCCCTTTCTTTTTGTCCTATCAGTAAATGTTTACCATAAACTGACCATGACCATCTTTCACCAATAATAACTAATGCAACTTTTTCTACTTGCAAAGTGACTTCTCTGTCCTCATGCCAACTTGTTTAGAATTTATTCCCTTACCCATCATCCCATTATGCTGGTTCTTACTTTAATCAAAATTACCATCTGCCTTGTCTTATATTTCACTCATGTATACATCAAATATTATTGAGCACCCACCATGAGCTTGACACTTTGTTGAGTTCTGGGGGTGCAGAAATGCCCTCAAGGATCTTATAATCCAATGGTAGCAAATTGAGATATTGGCAAATAAATATGATAAAGATTGTATGATGTCAAGAGCCCCTGTTGAATAAAGAGGCATAAAAGAAAGAAAAATGAATTCTACCTGAATATTGCCAAGAAAAGGCATCAGAATAGAAGTGAAGCTCTCATGTTGTTAGGAAGTAGATACTGAACAGAGTTACTGAAATACAAAATCATGGCAGAGAAGCTATCATAAGTAGAGTTTTGGAGGTCTGCTGAGTGTATGTGTGTGTGTGTGTGTGTGTCTTTAACATTCTGAAGATCATTTGAGGGTAAGATATAAAACAAC
>NW_007804547.1:0-1100 GCF_000696425.1 Galeopterus variegatus | reverse complement strand
AAAAAAAAATTTAGATCTTATTTTGTACTTAACCTCTGAAGAGAAAGGACTTGGATTAGTCCACCCTTTCCAGCCCCTTTGCAAACAGCTGAGAAAAAAAAAATATTTCTGCTGTATATCTACTGTGAAGCCATTTAATTTTCAAATAATAAGAATGCATTTTTATGGTTAAAATATCAAATTTTAAAAACGTTATTTAATAAATGATTGTCATTTGATAGGGAGAAAGGCGACAAAAGAACTGTAGAAGAAGTGAAAAAGAGACTGTCTTTTTACAGAGAGAACAGATACCACATTGATGCTTGTGCAACTGAAATGCCTTTGGGGAACAATCTCCTGTGGCATGTTCTGTAACCTGTTGGGTGTTCTTTCCCCAAATCAGTCCACTGTAAAGGGAGGATAAAAGGAGACACTAAGATGCAAATTTACCCCAAAATATACAAATTCGGAATTACCTATTTTGAAAGGAGAACATCAGAAGAGGCCCACTAAATGAAGCTGTGGGCACTGAATTACATCTGCTAACTTTAGGAAGTAACAGTAATAAATTATATGTACGAGAGTATGTCTTCTAGGCAGAGGGCATGACTGCAATGGGCTGGAGTTATTTCTGCCCTTTGTTGTAGTCACTGCTTTATTTTTTCTTAATTGTGGTAAAATATGCATAACACATATTTTGTCATCTTAACTATTTTTAAGTGTACAGGTCAGTGTTGTTGAGTACATTCACACTGTTGTGCAGCCAACATCCAGAACTTATTTCATTCTGCAAAACTGAAACTCTGTACTGTGGAATATACTATAAAGCATACGTACTTCACAGGGCCTGGTTTTCCAAAGCCTTGCAGTTTCAAATATTGACCTTATAAGGACAGGAAATTTTCCTCAGGCTATAAGTCTCTGGGGTGAGATAAAGATTTGTGGCACAGCAAAGTTGCTGGCTCAAGGACAGACTAGTTACTGATGGTTATGTAAAGATACTGAGAAATTGCTGTAAGAAGGAATGTTTGCTAAGATGAAGCTTGTGTTGGTAAGACCGTTTAATTGTCTACTGGAATGTCAACTGGCTTGTTTCACTGAAAGTCACCAGCCTATATTGT
>NW_007804546.1:0-1100 GCF_000696425.1 Galeopterus variegatus | reverse complement strand
ATTATTTTTTCTGTCTGAATCTCAGTTTCTTCATCTATAAAAGAGACAGGATAATTTCTACTATATACTTTACATTAGGTTAAATGTGATAATGTATGTGGGTATGTGGGCATGTGTGTGTGTATACACTTGTTGGTCACCATGCTAAATGCTGACTAAGCTATTTAATCCCTGACAACAACCTTATGAATACATTTGTTTCCTTTTATTAATATTTTGAACTTCAAATTTATATCTAATACATTTCTCATTTTAATATATAAAATTTAAAAATTGAGTTTAATATTTTGTATACCAGTTTACTGATATTTCTAAGTATAAGAATATTTACAGTATTTGGTTAAAAACACAGGCTTTGGAGACCAGCTTCCTGGAATGGGTAATGCAATTGTCTCGCAGCAAACTCTCTACTGTAAACCAATAGAAAAGCTGTATAAAATGTAAATAAGTCAAAAAAGAAAAAAAGAGTCAAGTTTTAGGTATTAGAAAGCTACCAAAGGTTATAAGAATTTATATAGTCAAATTTAGAAGAAAAGGGAAGCTAAGGGGGGTAAGCTAAGCATTTTAAATCATGGTTTCCCCTTGCACTGGTTTCCAGTTTCAAAAATGAAAGACAAAACAAAGAAGCTGAGAAGTATAACATAACTTTTGGCAGCCCCAAGGGCAAGAAAGGACAAAAATAAAAGTTTAGGGCTCACCAAGAGGACAGGATGAGACCATCCTTCAAAAGGAACTTATCTTCGAATGACCTCACTCATAACTAAAATGAGGTGATTTCCCAAACAGGCTTCCTCCTAGAAGCAAACATAAATCCTCACTGAAAAAAAAGATACAATTTAAAGCCTTCAATTCTTTACAAAAAAGTTTATTCACATGAATAAACACAATCAAAATTAATCAGACATATAGAAAGAAAACAACTTACTACACAAAAACAAACAAAACAAAATACAGTAAACATAATAAATATACAGACTATAAAGACATTGGAATTATCAGACATGGGCTTCAAAATAATTTGGTTAATATTAAAAAAAAATTTAGGAACATGTAAATAGTTAGAACAGAATGCTCAAACTGAAGACTGAGAAGACAAAGAA
>NW_007804545.1:0-1100 GCF_000696425.1 Galeopterus variegatus | reverse complement strand
AAGTTATATTTAAAGTAAAAAGATGTAAGTAATATGCCAAGAAAACACTAATCATTAAGAAAGCTATAATGATTTTATCAGATAAATTAGATAAGAAATATTACCAGAGAAAACAAAGAACATTTACCATAATAAGTAGGTCAATTCATAAAGAAGGCTCAACAATCCTAATATGTGTGTAACTGATTTCAGAATTTTAAGATATCTGAAGCAAAAACTGAGATAGACAAATCAATAATTACAGCTGGAGACTTCAACACTCCTTTCTCAGCAATTGATAGAACAGGCAGACAGAAAATCAATAAGGATATAGAAAATTTTAACAACACTATCAACCAACTTGAATTAATCAACATTTGTGTGACATTACATCCAACAATAGCATTATGCATAATTATAACAAGTGGACATGGAGTACTCACTAAGATAGGCCATATTCTGGATCATTAATCAAGTCTCAAAAATTAAAATTATTGAAATCATACATCTTTTTTAACCAAATGAAATAAATTAGAAATCAATAACAGGAAGATGTCTTTAAAATCTGGAGATTAACTAACATATTTCTAAATAACCCATGGGTCAAAAAAGAAATTATTAGGGAAGAAAGAAAATATTTTGTACTAAATGAAGATGAAAACATAAAATACCAAATTTGTGGGATGCCCAAACTGAGTTGAAGGAAAGGAATAAAAATATTTTTTTTAAAAAAAGCAGAGGGCCGGCCCATTGGCACACTCGGTAGAGTGCGGCGCTTGGGAGCGCGGTGGCGCTCCCGCTGAGGGTCCGGATCCTATATAGAGACCGGTCTGCTCACTGGTTGAGCGCAGTGCAGGCGCGACACCGAGGGTTGCGATCCCGTTGCTGGTCACACAAAAAAAAGACAAAAAGGAAAAAAAAAAAAAGCAGAAATTATTGAAATAGAAAATGCATAAAAATAGAAAAAGTTTTTAAAACCAAAAGCTGTTCCTCTGAAAAAGATAAATAAAATTGATAACTCTCCACTTTGACTGACCATGTGAAGAGGGGAGAGGTGAAGGAGACAAAAATTATCGGTATCGAGAATGAAAGAGGGGACATTGCCACAGATCCTACAGGTC
>NW_007804544.1:0-1100 GCF_000696425.1 Galeopterus variegatus | reverse complement strand
CTGAGGGTTGCGATCCGTTGCCGGACATGAAAAAAAAAAAAGACAAAAAGGAAAAAAAAAAAAAAATTTAAAAGTACAGATGTAGCTCGCATTTGGGGCTTGCTCATATTTCTAATGGGCAGAGCTATGCTAGGGCATTTCCCACTCATGAAACACGTAATAAGAGATATGAGGGTTTTGAGAACCACTTTTCAAAGCAAAGTCAGGATACATGTGAAAAATTTATCTCACTAATTCATCCAGTTTTAAAATTCATTTCACTGACATGCTTTGAGCACCTGCTTTGTGCCAAGGACTGGATATGACATAGTCTCTGCACTTCAGGAGCTCACACCATAACCATGGATGAGGAGGCAAGAGGCTGTGTGCAGCTCACAGCACACCATGGTCATCAGGAATGTGTTTATCTGGGTCTGACTCAGTGACACCAGACTAGGGGTCCCCAAATGTATCTTCAAGGCAAGAGGAAACAGCATGAGTGTTCTCCTTCTCGCTGCAGCCAGTCAGTCTTTTGAGTGTTTCAGTGCTGCATATGGACCTAGATGAATGGCTGGCTTTTAGGGGGCTCTGTTAACTGAGTCTGTAAGGAGATAGTGCTTAGGAAGCCAAGGTCGTAGGTTTGTTCTATGTATGGGTCACTTCACTTTGCTCTGATCCATGCCTCAGACTTGCCCCCTGCAAACCCCAGCCAGCTGCCTTGTAAATATGCTTTGAATCACTTGGGGGATGGGGCAAGAACACGTGAAGGGAGCAGGGCAAATCTATCACCACTACTGGAGCAACAGCCAAAAACACATTCCTGACAACAGTGAGGCCTCTTGGGAGGAGAGCTCGTATAACTTAGCACATCACCTCGTACAGTGGACCCAACTGAAACCATCTTTTCCCTGCACATCTCTATCAGGGAGAGTCATTGACCAGGGTGGAGCAGGTAGGACAAAGATCCTGGATACCACAGCTCCTGGACAGAGCAGAACACAGGCAGCATTCACAGGGAAGTAAGACTTTTTCTAAAGATGGTGTTGTCAACAGCACACAGGGCCCCCCAGCTGACCTACAGAGATTGTTTAGACTTGGAAATGTGGGCACCTATCTTCTGC
>NW_007804543.1:0-1100 GCF_000696425.1 Galeopterus variegatus | reverse complement strand
GTGGGGGAGGTCCAAGCCCCAGCACAGTGGCCTGAGACCAGGTTTCCCTGAAGCTCTGGGGTTGGGGGTGTTGTCACAGGTGAAAGAAGGAAGTCAGAAGGTAAAGTTAAGCAGAGACATCTTGTACACAGATGAAAGCACTTCAGGTGACCTGCAGCTGCCCCCAGAAAGAATAGATGGTACCAGAGGAGGGGCCTCACAGGAGCCTGGCCGGCGGCATGCGGAGATGTCAATTTCCTTCCGCAAAGAGACAGCCTTCTAGCCAAGCATGTTTTCCAGTCTCTCTGAATTAGGCATCTTGAAATACGTCAAAGAAATATATTTTGAGGCTGAGCTATTTTACTTTCCCACAAAAGTAGTATTGTCAACTGGAGGGAAGAAATAAATTAATTCAAAAGTGACAGTAGGTCAACAGGCTTATCATCTGGATTTCAAGCTGGACCTCACATTGTATCTTATGTCAAAACAGATTCCAGTTCAATTATTTAACTGTAAAAATAAGCAACACCATTAAAATATGGTATGAGGAGGGAAGGTTAGGTGGCTTTTAAAATAAATATAAAACAGTGCAGGGCTCTATTAGTCTAACACTACAGCCCAAAAACTATTAAAAAAGGCATTGCTAGATTTAACTAACAAAATTTTAAAAATTAAGATTAATCACCACAAAGTTACTAAAAAAATGATCAACCACAAAATAAAAATGTTTGTATCCTAAAATTAATACCCTAAGCATATGAAGAATTTTGACAAACCAGCAAGAGCAGAGATGAACATTTCCCCAAAATAATGATAATTACAACAGCCAGTTTGACCGTGTGAGAGTTCCATCGGCCTTAACAGATCCCTCAGGACGAGCCTTCGAAGTGGGTCCTTGGTTTCCTGCACCGTGGAGATGAGGAATCAGAAGCTTCGAGAGTCCAGACAAACTCCCAGCACTGGCACCAGCCTGGGCCTGCTGTGCGCCGATCCCTGTGCTGCAGGCCTCCCACGGAAAGACAAGGGCAGACATCTAAACTGCTAAGAAATATGAGAATTTGACATTTAATACAAACTAAATGCAAACTTATATGAATTTAGCACACATAAAAACAACTTGG
>NW_007804542.1:0-1100 GCF_000696425.1 Galeopterus variegatus | reverse complement strand
AGCCATCTGCATGTTGGACAAGTGCAACATGCATTTACTACATTGTCTCCAGAGCACATTATACCATCCACCCCTAGGTCCCATAACTGCAGCAGCCAGAGGCTCTCCCTGTTTCTGCTGATTTACTGTTTCCACAAGCCAACCAATTCGACCTGGGTATATAGGACATAGGTAGCAAATTGGGTCACGTGTGGGTTGCCTACCAGTCCACCTGGTCCCATAGACTGCTCGTGCTTCACTTTCTGATGAGCAACAGGTTGTTCCAGGAGACACACAGTCTCCCCCAACTCACCATTGGGTTCATCATCATCCCCAGTGGTGGAAGCAAGGATGACCCATTGCTGTACTTCAGTCTCTAGGGCATGTACATGCATTTCCAACCTGTCTGCTTTCTACTGCAAGTCTTGAAACTATGCTGCTTCATGTAGTTTCTGGTCCATGTTGGCTCACAGTACAGCAAGCAACAGCCAGACCCTGTTCAACAGGAAAGCAGCCACCAGGCACCACTTACCCAAGGGTAGCCACATTTCCTCCCCCTCCTGAGGGGCTTTCTGCTTCTTTACTTGCTTGGGATCCTACCCATGAGCCCGTTGCTGGGCTCTTTTACCTGCCCAGAACCCTGCCGTCTATGCCAATTGTATTGCTAAGGCAACTAAACTAATTGTCTGGATAGGGCAATGGTCGGACTCTTGCCAACACAGACAATTGTATGGTTAGGGCTAGGGCTCACACACTCTTCAAACCTACTGTACAGACTGGGTCACAGACTCCTCACATGCCAAGCTGGGTCACCAGATCCCTCACACACAAGTCCATGAGCTAGGTAATTGGGAAAGATCCTGGGAGCTGTTGGCAGGTGACATGAGCTCAGTCCTCAGCTTTTGCAGCAGCAGCAACAGCAGCAGCAACAGCAGAAGCTTACAGAAGATACAGCAGCAGCAGGAGGGGTGTGGCCTCCCTGGTGCCCCCTGGGGGCATCGTGGGGGCAGGGGCACTGTGGATCAGAGCCATTTGTCCTTTATACTTAAGTCCAATAACCCAGGATACTTGGGCACACATATGCAATTACATTAGACAACCAAGGAACATCAGGGCACAAG
>NW_007804541.1:0-1100 GCF_000696425.1 Galeopterus variegatus | reverse complement strand
CTTAATTATATATGTTCATCTTACCTAATTTGCTGTTGTTTTAATGTGTTAGTGATGTTTCTCCCTACTAGATTATAAATTTATTGAGGGTAAGAACCATAATTTATACCTATTTAAGATCATAAGTTCTGGAATCAGACTACGCTCAAATCCTGGCTCTCCTACTTGCTAGCTATGTGGCATTGGGCAAATGGCTTAACCTCTCTATCCCTTAGGTCCTAATATTTAAAATGGAGATAATAAAGGTACCTATGTCATTGGGGTGCTATAGGGCTAAGTAAGGCAATACAGGTACAGTGCTCAGCAGATGCCTGGCACATTGTAAGAACTCAATAAACATTAGCTAGTACTAGCATCCCCCACATTGCTTTGCATGTCATCAAACACTGAGTAGATGCCTAAAAATTAATTTTTGCTGATTTAATAGGTTGCATATAAATCCATTTTAAATGCCTAAGACAATCAGAAATCCCAGGGTTGAGGCAAAAGGGATGTATTTTTACAGATAATAATTACTTTTTGATTTTTATTAGGACAATTTTAGTTCCCAAATTTTGAGGTGCATGTCAACATTGCCTCCATGTCCTCACCTGGGGAAGTGAAAATATTATGCCTCTCACTTTATAAGTACACTAGAAATAAGCACTAGACAGTAAAGAAGAACTAAGATGCCTGGAGTATTCTGGATGCTAAGTACCAGTAATTTGCTAAAAATCCACACAAAAGAATCCCTATTTGTGTAATTTTCTATTTTTGCATGCACATACTTCAGTGAAACAAACATAAATTACTATACTGGACTGTTTGTAGTTGAGGTGGCAGTAGGTCTAGTAGAGTGTAAGACAATAATAAAGGTGAGAAGAAGGTAATTAAAGACTCAAGTCCAAACTCCAGACACATACTATAATTATATTTTATATTAGACCAATTATACTTAATATTCTCCAAACGAAATGGTGTCAACCAGCTTATCTGGAAGAGCCAAAGCTTTGAGTCCCACGTGGCCCCTGGACTGTGCCCTCATAAAGTCCTTGGGACTCAGGTTACTGTAGATAAAACAAATTATTGTTGTGGGGGAGCAATATAAAAACACAACAGCT
>NW_007804540.1:0-1100 GCF_000696425.1 Galeopterus variegatus | reverse complement strand
GCTGCTGCCCTCAGGAATGGATGTTGTAGGAGTCAGGACCAGAGAGAAGTTGGTGACCTTTTGGGTAGCTTTCATGTTATGGACAATCAAGCAGAGCATCCGAGAGTGACTCCGATCACCCAAGACACACACAGGGTTTACTGTCTCCTGTCACCATGGCCCTGACATCCCGTTCTGCTCCGCTCCAGGGTCTATGTGGTAATCCCCAAGTCACTATTTTTTATTTGATTGTAGGTTGTTTTCATGACTTGTATCTCTCAGATCTCAGCAGAAAACAGGTGGCACATTCAGATTAAGACAATTCCATGAGGGTTTATTTATGCAAGGATAGTTTACATGAGCATGGGCAGGGGTCAGGAACCGCTGTGTAGTGGATTGAATTATGTCCCCCCAAAACTCATTGAAGCTTGAATTGTGTCCCCCAAATTTTATGTACTAGAAACTTAGCCCCCACTATGACTGTTAAGAGGGTGGGAAATCCTATTATGGTAATCGAAAGGTGGAGCCTTGAAGAGGTGACTGGATTGTAGGACCATGAAGTAGTGAATGGATTAAAAACGGTGGTCAGGGGTGTGGCTCTGAGGGCTTTAAAAGAAGAGGAGAGTCTGTCTTGCTCTCTGCTCTCTCTGCTTCCACCATCTTGCAATGTGAGACCCCTGGGTCACTGTCACCACCACCAGATGGACTTTGGTCTTCCCAGCCTCAGAAACTGTAAGCGATAAATTTTGTTCTGTTTGTAAATCACCCAGTGTTAGGTATTTCGTTATAAGCAACAGAAATGGACTAATATATGCCAGAACATTGTAGTGACCAGCGGTAGGAATAAAGGAGGTGTGGGGGCTAAATTTCTAGCACATAAAACTTGGGGGACACAGAGCAATGGAGAAGATACCAGATGGAGACCAGATACCAAAATCAGGAATGAGAGAGAGGGACCTTGGGATGTTGTGGACTGCGGTTGAGGGACACTGTCTGCCACGGTGACCTCACTTTCCTCCCTCCTGCCAATCTCCTGTTGGTCTGCTGGTGCCTTCCATTGGCCAAACTCACCCGGAAACCAGAGGCAGGGAACCCGTTGATGTGGCCCATGTAGGGCAGCC
>NW_007804539.1:0-1100 GCF_000696425.1 Galeopterus variegatus | reverse complement strand
GGAATGAAAACCAGCTGTGGATCATGCATCAAGCAGACAGCTCACATCACTGACTCACAGCCAAATAGAAATTATGCCGACAATGGCAGTCATCATCGGTCCTAAACACCAGCTTCCAAGTGGGGAATTCAAAACATCTGCTCAAGGGCTGACCTCCACACTACATCTCTCCTCATATTCCCACCCTGCCCAGCTGTCTGTCAGCAGGCAGAGCCCAGCTCCCTGTAAAAACCCAGAACAGAGGGCAACAGAGATGGGGTGAGGTTTAAGGGGGAAGGGGGGCTTGCAGCAGCTGAAACAAGGCTCCTAAAATCACTTAGACCTTAGACTAGTTCCTTCATTTTCCTTAAGTCCTGCCATTGTTTCAAGTACTCACATTACATATTATCTCTAAAATATATATATATAGAATGCAGTTATACTCGTATGAATAGATCAGTATGATATAAGTGATATTTAGTAACCAATAATTACTACATGTTAGCCATCTGCTATTCCTGAGGGTTTCACCAAACCCTTTCATAAAAGCAAAATGATACTCTGCAGCCAAATTATATAACATTAACAGAATATTTTATATGCGAAATGCTGTATTTCTTTACTTTTCATTCAACTGAAAATGTACACAGTCAGTAACAAGCCATTTCAGCTGCATATTTATCCAAAACATTTCATAGGCAAAAAAAAGTCAAGTGAGAAAAATAACAGTTCAGCCACATGAGGGCTAGGAAAACACATTAGAAAAGGGATCCTCATTACAATAATAAACGAGGGTCCAATTAAGGCTGCCACATGCAGGGCGGGTCCATACTTGGCAGGGAAAGCTGGCACTCAGGAGGTTTTGCCCTTGACTTCAAGAGTATCCCCAGCACCCTAACCAGCATTCCTGGCCTGGGGCTGCTGCAGCTGCCACACAGGAAACATCCACAACTGCAGCCATTTTTCAGCCTCACACTTTGGAAAGTGCTTCCTTGGCATAAGTAGATACCACTTTCCAGGCATGTTTGGGCTCCCACTTCATCGCCTTATAATCCTAACTATCCTGGAACTTGTGGTGGGTAAATATGCAAGGAAAGGGGCGAAGGGATGCCGAGGCTTGG
>NW_007804538.1:0-1100 GCF_000696425.1 Galeopterus variegatus | reverse complement strand
TAAAAAGACCCTGGCACCTTCTCTCTCTTGCTTCCTCTCGCCATGTGATCTGCTTGTACCCCCTGGCTGCCTGCCACTTTTCCATCATTAGTAGAAGCAGCATGAGGCCCGTGCCAGATGCAACTGTCCCAGAATCGTAAGGCAAATAAACCTCTGTTCTTTATAAATTACCTGGTCTCAAGTATTTCTGTTATAGCAACACAAAACGGACTAAAACAGATCCTATGCCATGTTCTGATGGAAGCAGATTTTGGTTGCACATTGTCCACAGGGTTGTACTGAAACACATCAAGATCCATATAGCAGTTTCTCATCCTGTAGCATAAGAATTGTTTCTGGTTCTACCCCCATTATTTTGCTCATTGATTATTACATTTATCACCAAAGCCCTTAGTTCAGAAGTCTCTGAATGATTAAATTGAGCACAATTTCATAATTTCCTTCTCCATCCTTTTTATCATGTACTTTACTGCTAAGAAACTGTTTAATAAGCACTTCAGATAATTCTGAAGTAATTAAAAAGCACAAACAAATATGTTGGATTCCAATTTTTTACAATACATAGACTCATAAAATTAAGTGATATCTTTACGATTATTCACCTATATGACCTGCTGAAACTCAAAATCAGGTCTTTGATTCTCAATTCACTGTTCTTTGTACAATGTTACACTGAATATATATTCAGGTTTCCTTGGCTTTAATATTTAATTTCTTTTAATTTACACTATCTAGTTAGAAAAGGTCATGTATGTATAAGAAATCACCTGGTACAGGACCTGGCATCCAGAATTCACTGTGAAGATTCCAGGTGTAACTGAGTGGATAAGGAGACCTCTGCAGCACAGGATCTCACAAAGTAGGGACTCAGGGGTTATGGTCACAGTTCATATTGGCAATTTTAGACAAGCAATGCCAAAAGTTTATCACCATATATCTATGTACAGGAGGGCTGTCTTAAAGTAAGGTGAATTAAATATAAGAGGTATTCCCTGACTATACACATTTCAGACTTTAGAACATTTTGCTGATGAAGAGCATGCATGGGTTTATGCTTTTTAAAGATATCTGTGAATTTTATCCATCTACATTGTATCATT
>NW_007804537.1:0-1100 GCF_000696425.1 Galeopterus variegatus | reverse complement strand
CTTTTCATTTCTGATTTTTGTTATTTGGGTCTTCTCTCTTCTTTTTTTTGTTAACCTAGCTCATGGTTTGTCTACTTTATTTATCTTCTTGGAAAACCTACTTTTTGCAAAGCACAGATTTATTTTAATTAGCAAGTTCTCATAAAGCTGCTGAACAATGTTTTCTACCAAAATGAAGGAATAAACCAAAAGACAGAAAATAAAAAAGGGATCCAAGCATAAAATAGAGGCAAAGATAATTTCCAGAATGGTTTTGAAGAGAGGTCCATAGATGACAGCTGAGAAGTGGCCTACAGGGCAGTTAAAGTAGATTAGAGCAGGAAAACAGAGGGGAATAGAGTATCCCCAGGAAAACAGTAGAACTAATAGAATAACTGATTCATTGAACTGTGAGAAAAAGTGTTAAAAGGATTTCTAATTTTCTGTGGAGAGTGTGAAAAACTAAGGAAATTAAAGATATGAGGCAATTATCAACTCCAGGAAAAGCATAAAGTTAAGTAAAAGATAATCAGTTTATACTTTTTGACTCAGCAATGCACTTATGTGTAATTACTGGGTCATGCCGTATCAATGAACAAGTCATTATAATGTAAACACTGAATGTTTATTTAACTTTATATGTTATATAACTTTATTGGAAAGGTTGAGGAGGTGTTACAACTGCTGAAAAAGGGATGAATCCTCATTTTTTTGTATAAAAAATTAGTTTATATATTAAGAAATTAGTTTATATATTAATTAACTTATAAAGTAAGAAATATTTTAAATATATTATTTACAAACAAATATAGCAAAAAGTTGTGAAAGTCATTTTGTGTCTGGAGCAGGACTTGGAAAGGGAAAAGACATAGGGTGTTTGTTGCTCTTTGTCACTAGATTTGTAACAGAAACTTCAAAACAAATTATGTATATTATTTTGATAACAATGAACACTCATTTGAAAATAAGTAAATGACATGAAGAGATAGTTCACAAAACCAAATACAAGTTTAAAACTTACAATTAAAAGAATGTCACTTTTTAAAAAATCGGCTATGAGTATTCATGAGATACAAAGCTGATAGTCACCCCTCATGCCCAAGATGTGAAGGCCAGATCCA
>NW_007804536.1:0-1100 GCF_000696425.1 Galeopterus variegatus | reverse complement strand
AGAGGGATGGGACATTGGGGCATGACTAAGAAGGAATGAGAGAAAGAGGATGGGACGCCCTAGATGTGACAGGTTAATGGAGCTGTTTTATGGGGAAAAATTTGCTTTCCTCCTACCCCGACTATAGGAGAGCTACTGGGTGTAGTTGGTCCCCTAAATTCTTTTAAGACCGAAAATGTGGCTCCCGTGTCTAAGAGGAAGGAAATAGGACGACCATCTACAATAATAGTTACCCTGGATTCACTTTTTGTGATGTTAATGGTTGTAAGGACCCAGGGCCCATTCAATCCTCCTCAGCCAGTCCCACCAAAGGTGTTTGAGATGCTCGGGGTGGCTGGGGTTTGGTTGGCCAATCTCCCCTTCAGGTGAGTGGGCAATCGGAGCCCTAATGTCCCCTTTTTTGGCACTTGGGGCATGGAGTGGTGGGTGGTCTGGGTGAGGGGCAGGTCCGTGACCAGTGACCTTCTTTCCCACATTTGAAACATGCCCCGAGGGGGGGGGGTTGGAGGCAGAGGGCCCAAAAAAGCATCCAGGAGATGGTCTGATTATCTGGGCCAACATCTGAAAATTGGCCAGGTCAGCCTTTTGTTTTCGTTGTTCTTTTTCTTCCTCCCTATTGTGGAAAACCTTAAAGGCCACTGATAAGATCTCGGTCTGTGGAGTAGCGGGGCCCTGTTCCAGTTTTTTAAATTTAGTTTTAATGTCGGGGTAGGCTTGAGCCAAAAAGTATGTCATGAGGACATGGCATCCCTCCTCTGAGGAGGGATCCTGGTTGGTGTATTGCTGGAGAGCCTGAATTAGTTGATTGAGGAACTTGGATGGAGTTTCCTCCTTTTTTTGGAGAATTTCTTGGACTTTTTGGAAATTAATAACTTTGCGGGCAGCTCTTTTAAGACCTGCTATTAGGCAGGAGGCAAATTGGTCTCGTGCCTGAATACCCTGGATTGTATTATAATCCCAGTGTGGATCCTGCTCAGTAACTGTGTGTGGGCCAGTTGGGAAGGTGGGATTAACACGATGGTTTTCATCTGCATGAGCGTGGGCCGCATCCCAGACGCGGCGGCGCTCTTCAGGAAGGAGGGTGTTAGCCAGTAGCATGT
>NW_007804535.1:0-1100 GCF_000696425.1 Galeopterus variegatus | reverse complement strand
TCTTCCCCCATAGACCCTGCCTCCCATCCTCTGATAACCATTGTTCTACTTTCTACTTCTATGAAGAATATATATATATATATATTCTACATATGAGTGCTATTATGTGGTATTTGTTTTTTGTGTCTGATTTTCTTCATTTAACATGATGGTTTCCAGTTCCATCCACACTGCTGCCAGTGATAGGATATCTTTTTTTATATAGCTGAGTAGTATTCCATTGCACACATACACCACAATTTTTTTTATCTATTCGTCAGTTGATAGACATTGAGGTTGATTCCATCTCTTGACTATTGTGAACAATGCTGCAATGAACATGGGAGTGCAAGTGTCTTTCTGATATATTGGTTTCATTTCATTTAGGTATATACCCAGTTTTGAGATACCTGGGCAGAGGGTAGATCTATTTTTAGTTCTCTGAGGAACACCGTACTGTTTTCCATAGTGGCTGTACCAATTTATACTCCCACAAGCAATGTAGGACAGTTCCTTTTTCTCCCCATCCTTGTAAGCATGTTATGTTTTGTCTTGTTATTTAGAATAGCTATTCTAAATAGAGTGAGACGTCTTGTTTTGGTTTTAGTTTGCATTTCCCTAATGATTAATGACATTGAACATTTTTTCATGTGCCTGTTGGTCGATAGTATATCTTCTTTTCTCTTGAGAAATGTTCATTCAGGTTCTTTGCCTATTATTTAACCAAGTTATTTGTTTTTTGCTGTTGAGTTGTTAAAGTTCTTTATATCTTCTGGATATTAGTCCCTTGTCTGATGTGTAGTTTGCAAACATTTTCTCTCATTTTCTAGGTTGTCTCTTCACTTCATTAACAGTGTCCCTTCCTGTACAGGAGTCTTTTAGTATGATATATTCCCACTTATGTATTTTTATTTTAGTTGCCTGGGCCCTTGTAGGCTTGCTCAAAAAAGCACTGCCCACTCCCATTTCATGTAGCAGTCTCCCTTTCTTTTCATCTAGGAGTTTTATAGTTTTGGGTCTTCAATTTAGGTCTTCCATTCATTTTGAGTTGATTTTTTTTTATATATAGTGAGATACAGGAATCTAGTTTCAATCTTCTGCATGTTGATATCCAGTTTTCC
>NW_007804534.1:0-1100 GCF_000696425.1 Galeopterus variegatus | reverse complement strand
ACTATGTTGTAGGTATTATTTGCTAATGTTTACATGATGAAGTAGCAAAAATGATTTCAGACAATTAAACACAGAAGATCTAGAATACTACTGCCAGAAATGGTGTGAAAGTAGATTGTAAAATCCATTTGGGTCAATATCACACCCTAAATAATTGGCTATTATGCAGAGTAATAGTACATGGGTAATATATTAAATATTTCAAGTATTAGGGAAATCAAATAACTATTTTGTTTTGACAAAGCACAAATTCATGATAAAACTTTTTATATTGTCTTTTAAGTAACAATCTTTTCATGAAATTGTTCACCTTTATTGTCAATTAGTGTACTTTGCATTTATCATAAGCTATTCATTTTAAGGTTTTTCCTGTTTGCCTAGTGAGTATGATGTAACATTGTTATTTCTGAATCTGATCAGTCATTATCATCTGACACCACACGCCTTCACATCTTTTATTATAAATTGAAAAAACATATTCATATTTATTTGTGTTTATTACATTTAGTCTGTTTACATGATGTCAAGTAAGATCGTTTCAACCAAAATTAAACCAATTTCCTACATCCTTAGAACAATGTACTTAGTTGATTTTTTTGTTTCTTTCGCATTTAAATAGGTACTTTTGCTTTCATGTAGAAACAACCAATTAAGTAAATAGAAATAAGTAGGAAGTACAATATGTAGGAAGTAGGTAAAAAATGAAGTCAAGGCTCAGAGGCAAAGAGACCAGAAGTCAAGGCTTAGTTCTGTCTTTTTCCAGCTTCTTATTTTACAATTCTGTAATTGGGAGGTTTATTTGCTTGTTTAATCTTTAGTATTTCTTGGTGTCATTTTTATTCTTTTTCTCAAGATCATTTGATTATCATTTTAATCTTTATCTGTTCTTCAGAAAAATAATATTTCACCTCTACTAAGGGAATTTTTTTCTATAGTCTCAAAAATCTTTGCCAAGTTACAAATAAAAGTATGTACATTTTTAAAGAATCTCATGGCAGAGGGTAGAATAATGGTTACCAGAGGCAAGGAGGAGAGGAGAGGGGAAGTGGTGGACTATCAGGTACATAACTATGCTGTCCACCCTAAGTGAGTCACTGTGC
>NW_007804533.1:0-1100 GCF_000696425.1 Galeopterus variegatus | reverse complement strand
TATAAAGTCTCTAGTGTAAGATAAAGATTTGTAACACAGCAAGGCTGCTGGCTCAAAGATAGACTAGTTACTGATTGATATGTATAGATACTGGGAAGCTATGGAGGGAGAAGGAATGTTTGCTAAGATCAAGCTTTTGTTAATGGATCATTTAATTGCCTTAATAGAATGTCATCTGACTTGTTTCACTGAAATCTACCAGCCTATATTTTTAAACTATAACCCCACCTATGTCTCTTGCTGTAACTTCCTGGGCTGAAGAATAAATGCAGGAAGAAAACCCCAATTCAGGGTTAATTTCCCAAGGAAGGGATGCCTCTTGCTTGAAGGTTCCAGGGAAGTTAACCACTTCAGGGCTTCTCACTGCTCAGAAGAGATGAGCTTTGAGTAATCCTTTGCAGTTCCGTCACCCAGAGGAAGTGGGGTGACAAATCCGTGAGTGGCAAAGCAACTTATTGGGTTTTCAACCCATCAGCTGGGCTCAGTTTCAAAAAGAACTGAAAACAAACCAGACCCACCAAGACTATGCAATATCTCTGGAATTTTGGAGATAACTCCATGAATCCCAAAACTATTTTGGGCTACTTGGCCAAACTCAGGGCAGTGTTTGTTTCTGCCTATCTCAGTGAAAATACATTCTCTTTTGTGAAATGTCGCAGCTACCATCAGCAGCACAAACCATCAAATTGATTCACCCTGAGTAAATACACTCTACATTTTATTTTTATTTATTTATTTATTTTGTCTTTTTTTCTTTTTTTGTGTCCGGCAACAGATCGCAACCCTCAGTGTCGTGCCCGTACCGGACCGGGACCGGCAACGGGATCACAACCCTCAGTGTTGCCCCCACTCCTCGCTCAGCCAGCGAGCGGCCGGTCCGTATGTGGGATCCGAACCCTCGGCGGGCGCCGTGCTTCCCAAGTGGCGCACTGTAGCAGTGCGCCACCGGGCCGGCCCAACACACTCTACATTTTAGATAATTTGCCTTTTAAATACTATATTCTCATTTGCTTTATAAAATGTAATCAATGGTTAGCTCTAAGGTAATAACTATGCATTAAGTCTGTCTTCTGTATGTCTCTTGTATTAGTGGTTAAAAC
>NW_007804532.1:0-1100 GCF_000696425.1 Galeopterus variegatus | reverse complement strand
TAACCCCTTCAGGGTCTCTCACTGCTTGGAAGAGATGGGCTTTGAGTAATCCTTTGTGCTTTTCCATCACCCAGGGGAAGAGGGGTGACAAATCTGTGGGAGGCAAAGCAACACGTGGGTCACTGTCACCACCACCACATGGACTTTGGACTTCCCAGCCTCAGAAACTGTAAGCAATAAATGTCATTTTTCTTTATAAATCACCTAGTTTCAGGTATTTTCTTTTATTTTTTCCTTTTTGTCTTATTTTTCGTGTCCGGCAACGGATCACAACCCTCAGTGTCGCGCCCGTACCAGACCGGGACCGGCAACGGGATCACAACCCTCGGCATTGCTCCCACACCTCGCTCAGCCAGTGAGTGGGAACCGGTCCACATGTGGGATCCGAACCCTTGGCGGGAGCGCCACCGCACTCCCAAGCGGCGCACTGTAGCAGTGCGCCACCGGGCCGGCCCTCAGGTATTTTCTTATAAGCAACAAAAATGGACCAATACACCTCACTTTGCTGAGATACTTCAGTTCTCCCCTACAGACCCCTCTCTTCCCTCTCCCTGCCATCCGCTCGGGGGCCCACCCACCTCAACTGTGTGAGCCGGCTCCAGTGCTCCAGACTGCTGGGTCAGCAGATGTGGAGGTCCTGCAGGACCACAGTGAGAGCGAAAAGAGGGAGTTCAGTGTGTCCCTATGCCTGGACCTCCCTGTGGGGTCACACAGGCTGGCCATGCCCATGAATGCGAGACCACTGATTCTCCAGAAGTGGTAGGGTCCACACAACTTCTCTTCCTTCTGGAACCTACCTCTGGTCTTGCTGGGTGATAGAGTTTGGATGTGTTGTCCCTCCAAAAATCATGCAGAAATGTTGCACTCTCTTTGTCACCTCTGTGCCCCTGGGTGATGGAGGTGCAAAGGATTACTTAAAGCCCATTTCTTCTGAGCAGTGAGAAGCCCTGAAGGGGTTAATTTCCCAGAACCCTCAAGAGAGAGGCATTCCTCCTCAGGAAATTAACCCTGAACTGGGGATTCTGTCTCAGAATTTATACTCCAGGCCAGAAAGTTACAGAAAAGGAACATAGGTGGAGTTATGGCTAAGTACAGTTTAA
>NW_007804531.1:0-1100 GCF_000696425.1 Galeopterus variegatus | reverse complement strand
TACACCTCAAAGAACCTGAAAAACTACAACAACCCAACCTAAAGGTAGTAGATGGAAAAAAATAATTAAAATCAGAGCAGAATTAAATGAAATAGAAAACCAAAAAAAATAGAAAAGATCAATGAATCAAAAAGTTGGTTTTTCAAGATGATAAATAAAATAGACAAACCATTAGTTAGGTTAACAAAAAAGAGAAGAGAGAAGATCCAAATAATGAATGGAATGAATTCAGAAATAAAAAGGGAGACATTACAACCAATACTAGAGAAATACGAAGAATCACTAGAGACTATTATAAACAACTGTATGACAACAAATATGAAATCTGGAGATGTGGATAAGTTTCTAGATGCATACAAACTACTCAGATTGAACCAAGAAGAGATAGAAAACCAGAACAGACCAATAACAAGCAACAAGATTGAATTGGTAATCAGCAATCTTCCAACAAAGGAAAGTTCAGGTCTGGATGGCTTTACAGCTGAATTCTATCAAACTTTTAAAAAGGGATTAATAACTATTCTCCTCAAACTATTCCAAACAATTTAAACAGAAACTACTCTCCCAAATTCATTCATTGAGGCCAACATAATGCTGACACCAAAACCAGAAAAAGACACAACAAAAAAAGAAAATTACAGGTCAACATCCTTGGTGAACATAGATACAAAAATCCTCAACAAAATATTAGCAGTCAGAATACAGCAACACATTAAAAAAATTATATACCACAACCAAGTGGGATTCATCTCAGGGATGCAAGGATGGTTCAACATACAAAAGTCAATAAATGTGATACTCATATCAACAGACTCAAGGATGAAGACCATATGATTATCTCAATAGATGCTGAGAAAACATTTGACAAAATTCAACATCCCTTCATGATAAAAACTTTCAACAAATTAGTTATAGAAGGAAAGTATCTCAACACAATAAAAGCCATTTTGATAAGCCCACCACCAATATCATTCTGAATGGGGAAAATCTGAGGGCCTTTCCCTTAAGAATGGGAACTAGACAAGGATGCTCACTCTCACCACTTCTATTTAACATAGTACTGGAGGTACTAGCCAGAACAATCAGGCAAGAGAAAGAAA
>NW_007804530.1:0-1100 GCF_000696425.1 Galeopterus variegatus | reverse complement strand
AGAAGCTTTTTCATTTGATATAGTCCCATTTGTTTATTTTTTCTTTTGCTGCTTGTGCTTTTGGGCTGACGTTCATAAAGTTTTTGCCCAGACTTAGTTGCTGAAGTGTTTCACTTGTATTTTCCCTTAGTAATTTTACAGTTTCAGATCTTATACTTAAGTCTTTAATCCATCATGAGTTGATTTTGGTGTATGGTGAGAGGTGCAAATCTAGTTTTATTCTTCTGCATATCAATAACCAGTTTTCCCAGTACCACTTTTTGAAGAGGCAGTCTTTTCCCCAGTGTTGCCTTTGTCCAGATGGCTGCAAGCCTGAGGGGTGACTTCTGGATTCTCAGTTCTACTCCAATGATCTGAATTTCTATTGTTATACCAGTACCATGCTGTTTTTGTTACAAGCGCTTCATAGTATAATTTGAAGTCAGGTAGTGTTATGCCTCCAGCTTTTTTTTTTTTTGCTCAGGATTGCTTTGGCTATTCAGGGTCTTGTGTTGTTCTGTATATAAGGTAAGATTGTTTTTTTTTTTTCCATTTCTGTAAAGTGTGTCCTTGGTATTTTGATGGGGATAGCATTGACTCTATAGATCACTTTGGGGACATTTTCACAATGTTAATTCTTCCAATCCAAGAGCATAGAATATCTTTGCATATTTTTGTGCCTTTTTAATTTTTTTTCAGAAGTGGTTTGTAGTTCTCATTGTAGACATCTTTCACATCCTTGGTTAAATTGATCCCTGGGTTTTTTTTTTTTTTTCCTGACAATTGTAAATGGGCTTGCTTTCTTTATTTCTCTTTCTGTTAGCTCATTATTTGAGTATTTAAATGCAACTGATTTGGGGGCATTTATTTTGTATGCTGCAACATTACTGAAGTTATTAACCAGTTCTAGGACTTTTTTGATAGAGTCTTTAGGTTTTTCTATATATAGTATCATGTCATCCACATCAACAAACTCAAGAACAAAGACCGCATGATTATCTCAATAGGTGCTGAAAAGCATTTGACAAAACTCAACATCCATTCATGATAAAGACTTTCGACAAATTAGGTATAGAAGGAAAGTATTTCAACACAATAAAAACTGTTTATGACAAACCCAC
>NW_007804529.1:0-1100 GCF_000696425.1 Galeopterus variegatus | reverse complement strand
GCAGGTATCAAGCAGGAGTTGGCTTACAGGTAGCAGTTTGCAACTCATGCTGTAGAGAGTCAATATTTTAAGTGTGAATTATTCAAAAAATAGTCAATTACTTTTATAAACCTTAATCAAAATGCAAACCATTATTTCAGGGAGTTTAAGAAGTAGTTTTTACTTGTACAATTCATTGCTCAGAAAAAATTTTTTTTAAAGCAGTGAGGGTCAAGAGGGTTCTAGGAAGATGGCAGAGTAGAAAACTCCAGGAATCTGTCTCCCCACCTAGACAACAAATGCAATGGCAGAATCTGTCCGATGTAGCTATTTTGGAACTCTGAAATCTATTGAAGGTTTGCAACTTTCAGGGGAATGCTTGGATGATAAATTGTGGTTAATTTCTGTCTATTATAGCTCTTAACACAATAGCAACTACCCATTCCCCATAGATCAGCACGATGGCAGGCAGTTTTGCACATGTCCCTAACGCAGCTTACACACACTTTCAGCAGCCAAGTTCGGCAAAAAGAACCCTGTCCTCCAACTATCAGGGACCTGTGTTCTGATCACTGATTGCTATTGTTGATCCCAGAGAAAGAGACACAGAAGTGGTGGCCATTGTAATTGCCCCACATTGTTGCGAGCCTTCTCCCCCTGGCAGAAGTGACTTCCAAAGGACCATAAAGGTCCAGTACCTTTTTTTACCCCTCCATTTTTCTTTCTTTTCCCTTTTGAGAGCCAGACATTAAAGACTAGAATATTAAAAAACAACCTTACACATGAGGGAAATCAGGAAGACATCATACATGCCCAGGAAAAAGCACAGTCAAAATAAACCTGAAAGGTCTTATGTTTAAACCTCAGGCTGGTACTTGGCACAAAGAGAGCCTACAACAATGAAATAACAAACAAAACACAGCACGTTCTGAGGGAAGAGGGGTGAATTTGATTTCTGGAATTGACACATTATTTGATTTAAATCCAGTTTTCAACAAAAAATTGCATGATGTGCAGAGAAACAGGAAATATAGCCCATCAAAGAAAGAAAATAAACTAACAGAAAGTGTCCCTGAAAAAGATGTAATGGTGGATCTACCAGACAAAGAACTTTTTTTTTT
>NW_007804528.1:0-1100 GCF_000696425.1 Galeopterus variegatus | reverse complement strand
CGATTCCTTGACTGTAGCTGAAACCACACTGGATTTGCCCACCTGCTATTGCAAACTCTGTCTGTAATCTGAAAGGTCATTTCCATCACCAGCACGCATAGCTTTCTAGACAGTTCCCCTGGTGACTGACTGTGATTGGGATTGCCAGGCTTGAGAGCTACGACATCGAATTATCCAAGCTAACCATTACCTTGTTATTTCCCATGTGTATTTTTAACTTCTTTTGTTCCATTTTAAACATCAGTTTCCTTTCCTTGGTGGTGCTTACAACATTTTGCAAATTGGGATTGGTTCAGAAATAACAAAGGAATTACCATTTGTCCTCATTTTCCAAGCCAAAAATAAAAATACATAATAAATTCAGTTTAGCATTAATTCCTGTGGGCCTTTGATAGTACGTTATCCTGAAATTAGAACATCGCAATTCTGTTAATTTGTCAGTATTTGGCTTTTCAATACTGAGTAATTGTGAACTAATGTCATTTCTTTAATCTACCTTCTTTCATAAAATGTGCCACGTGTTGATAGGGTATTTCAAAAAGAAGAATTTTTTTTTCCCTTGAATGTTGCCATGTACCGTGTTTTTGTAAAATAGTAAAAGAGTGAGTTTAAAGTTCATATAGATTTCTCTGTGAGTTAACAAAGGATTTATGAGAAAAATTCTGTGCCAGAAAAATCACTAGCTTTATTGGTCTTTGTGCTCATTTTTATTTTTTCCCAAGAAAATAGGTGTTGAGAAGGCATGTAATTAAGCCAAATACATGATGATGTATCTAAGGAGCCCTGCCATAAGTACTGTGCAAGGGATTTCGGATATGAACCATCCACACTGATCCTTCAGCAGCTGACCTACCTTCCTTTGGACACACTGCAAATTTTAAAAATAGGCTTTACAGGGAAGAGCTAAAGAACGCTTAACTTGAAAGTGAAGCTGAAACAGAATTGCCTTATGCGTGATAGTGGGTCATGCTGTGGAAAAGGATTTTGCTTAATTGTGGGTTATTTCAGGGGCCAGCAGAGGAAACCTACAATATTGCAGAAAAGTGCTGGGGTTGGGGAGGGGTGGGGGGCATCTAATAATTAAAGTAAACTTGGAACGG
>NW_007804527.1:0-1100 GCF_000696425.1 Galeopterus variegatus | reverse complement strand
ACACACACACACACACACACACACACGAGAATACTCAAGGATCTAACGTTTAGACAAATAGATCCCTAAACAGTCTGGAAGCCTCAGAAATTAGGCTGACTGATATGTGTATGTGTCCCTGTTCCATTACACTATACATCTACTTGCAAAGGAAAAGGCGATTGCAAATCTTGGGAATGAGAGACCCAGAGAAGTCAGACTGCCTAGGAAGCTGGCAACATCACAATGTTATGTGTGTATTCATTTTCTTCTTGGAGATTTCCACTCTTGAAACACCAGCACTTCCCTCAGTCAACGGATCTCAAACTCTAACATACATCAGAATCTCCTTGAAGGCTCCATAAAAACCAGATTGCTGGCCCCATGCCCAGAGTTTCTGACTCAATAGATATGGGCGGACCCGAAAACATGCATTTCAAGCAATTTCCCGGGTGATGCTGATGTTGCTGGTCCAAGAACTTCACTTTGAGAACTGCTGCCCCACACATCATGTTGCCAAATTCTGTCTGTATGAGACAGTCTCACTCGCATTTATTTTGCAAATATTTATTGAGCCCTTACTAGGTGCCAGGCACTGTGCTGGAAGCAGGGAATATGAGAACCACACTGTCCTGGCCTTTACTGACAGCAGCCAACCATTCAACACTTTTTACAGAAAAAGCCACAGTTGCCCTCAGCCCACATGCAAGTGAGCTGAGGATTGTTAATTCCTGGATCCATGCTTAGTTTCGTGGGGTGGGATGTTTCAGGATACAGAGGGTTAAAACAATTCCAGTTACTCTCTTTTCCTTATAAGACATCTTTCCCATCTGCAGTAGACATGTGATAATTCTCTCTTGGACGGCTGGAACTGTGTATGGATTTGTGGGTCCTTTGATCCCTTCTGGGGCCATTGCCCACGCCAGGTACACAGTGGGGTTATTTTTTTCCAATATTTAGGAACTGTTGTTTATGATGGAGCCTTCACACACTCATAATCCTATTTGTCCGGATAAAATACGTTGTCTGTATCCTTAGTTTATAGTGTCTATAAAAAGGGAGGATCCCTTGCAACCTTGAAAATTTAATCCAAAATGAGATTAAATAATAATATCTGGTCT
>NW_007804526.1:0-1100 GCF_000696425.1 Galeopterus variegatus | reverse complement strand
CAGTTTCTAAGTCATTATGATTATTAAAAACATAACACTTTATAGGAAATATGACTGGCTTTCTAATGAGCCATGTTGTTTTTTCCCTTTAATTTTTGCTTACTACACTAACAATGTCAATAATATACCATTATTGCACTAATATGTAACCAGCTCACTGAGAGTATCACATGCTTTTGAAGTTAACCTGTTTGGAGGTAGGAAGGTAGTAATTATTAAAATTCTTTTAAGAAAATGAAATATGACTGTAGAAAGGAAAAAGTGAAGCTCTAAAAGTTGTTAATTTTTTCAGCTAGTGGGTTTTCCACTGGCCCAAAAGAAGGAAAGAAAGTTTCAAAGCTTTTTTTTCTAGATTCTGCCCTGGATGACTGATTTGTTAGGTTCTTGCCATGTTTTTATAAAACAAAGGTATGACTGTGTGAATCATTTAAAAATTGTCTTTATTGGGCCCCTTTTAAGCAAAGGGCTTTTTAAAAAACTACTGGCCAAAAAGCTGGTTTTGGTGATAGATAAGGTGTAGCTATAGAGTCATGTTCTCAACTTCTGGTCCTGGCATTTCCCTGTACATGAGGGAGGGAAAGGAAGAAGGGGTATGTGTGTGTGTAATGATGAGTGTCCATTCTTGATCTGTATAGAATTTGTGTTCAGTTTCACCAAAAGTTATTGGCACCTATTCTGTGTTTGTAGCAGTCGAGAAGTTTCTTTTATCCAATGACCTTCTAACTATGTAGGCAAAATTTCAAAGAATTTCAGACAGGACAAGCAGTCTGAGAATTAAACACTCTGAATAGGTAGAAAGCTAGAAGGTGACTAGAATGGGAGAATGCTGTGTATAGCATGAACACCTTGTATATTTCTAATGAGAATGAAAGGAATTTATTAGGCTTAAATACCTTCTGTTTGGGTAAGGTTCTAGTTACAGGAGAAATCATTGATTCCAATATTAAATAAAGTTGTACCATTGCACTTATCAGTGCTTTTCTTCATGCAGTGACACTGTGAAAGAAATAATGGAGTGGAGACATCAGTTCAGCATATCAAAAGCTATGAAATATAAGTGCTCCCAGCCAAAAAAGGCAAGATCTGGATTTTTTTTAAAA
>NW_007804525.1:0-1100 GCF_000696425.1 Galeopterus variegatus | reverse complement strand
TTGTTGTTGTTTTTAGTGATGATTGTAAATGGGCTTGCTTTCTTGATTTATTTTTCTGTTAGTTTGTTGGTGGAGTATAAAATGCTACTGATTTTTGTATATTGGTTTTGTATCCTGCAAAATTACAGAATTTGTTTATCAGCTTTAAGAGTTTTTTGGTAAAGTCTTCTGGGTTATCTATATATAGGATCATGTCATCAGCAAACAGGGACAATTTGACTTCATCTTTTCCTGTGCAGATGCCCTTTATTTCTCTTGTCTATTTGCTCTGACTAGTACTACACTTTAAAAACCATGCTGATCAACTAGTGAAAGCTACAAGGCTGCTGAGGATTTGTTTAATTAATCTGTGAAAGAGTGAATGAATGAATAATTCTTGAGGACACTGGGAATGTTAAAAGAAAATATTTAATCCACTGAGCTATTGAGGCCAAAATGACCAGGGAAATGCTCATTATTATAGGAAGGAGACTAGAAATAAAGGCCCCCCCCCCAAAATCCATAGATTCATGTGTGCGATTCTCATAAATATATTTCAGGAAAGACAATCATAGATGTGTTCAGGTGTGTGATAGTTCATAGCTCGAAAAAAATAGGTAGATTTATTCTGTGTTGCCCTGGAGGCAGAAATAGCACCAATTATTGGAACATGGAGGGAAGCACTTTTCAGCTTAAGATGAAAAACCTCCCTATCAGTTCACTGCTAAAATTGCTACCTTGCAAAGTAAAGAATTTCTGGTCCCTGGAATTGTTCTAACAAGGATTTTTTTTGTTTGTTTATTTTTTCTTTTATTTCTTTATTTATATTATTATTTTTTTTACATTCCAGGATGTTGTGGAGCAGTTGAGGGTGAAAGGGAGAGGGGGAGGAGGAGAGAAATAGGATGGGAGAAGGAAGAGGAGGGGGGTGTGGCCGAGGCCCATGGCCCCCCCCTCATTCTGGCAGAGGAGACCAGGGGGCTTCCAGCAGTGGCTCAGTCTTTGCTGGACTGGATGCAGATGTCACAGGGCATGGCAGAAGCCCTCAGCCCCCACTGCCCTGCCTCAGGAGCCTGGGGTGCTTCCTGCAGTGGCTTGGTGGTCATCGCTGAGCTGGTTGC
>NW_007804524.1:0-1100 GCF_000696425.1 Galeopterus variegatus | reverse complement strand
TAAATTACCTTGAGAAATGAATTCCAAGATGCTCAGCAAAAATACTGCTATGGATTGAATTATCCTCCCAAATTCATATATTGAAGCTCTAACTTCTAATTTGGTGGTATTTGGTGATGGGGTCTTTGGAAAATAGAGTTAAAAGATGTCATAAGTGCAGGTCCGTAATCCAAATGAACTGTAACTTTGTAAGAAAAGGAAAAGAGAAAATATCTTTCTCTCTTTTCCCCCATGCAAGGATGCAGCTAAAAGGCCACAAGCTAGAAGGAGACCCCTCACCAGGAACGGAATTGGACAGCACCTTGCTCTTGAACTTCTGACCTCCAGAGCTATGAGAATATGTATTTCTGTTGCTTAAGCTACACAATCTGCTATATTTTGTTATGGCAGCTCGAGCTATGACAATGACTTCCTTGATAAAAAAATTTGAAAATGCTAAGCTAGACACTGTTAAGAAGATTCTGGGGAGTGTATGTTGTTGCTGTTGTAGATGAGGATGATGGTGTCATGGTTTTCCAGGAACTTTTAGTATGGGGAGAATAGTCTGAAATATTTTTTTCACAATTATTTAAATTTCATAGCTAACCAGAATATATACGATTAATTGCTCCAACTAGGATTATAGGAAATGCACTTTGAGAAACATGTTCCTCTGGCTGGGAAAGGTAAGTAAGGCAGTGTGGTACAATGGTATACCCAATAGACTGCATGTTAGAAGAATGCAGTTCTAGTTCTGACACTTAAAAATGTTTTGCCTTGTGAGCAAGAACATTTAATTATCTCTTCCTTGATTTACTTAGCTGCAACAATAAACAGCTAACAGCCTATCTTGCACAGGTAGGTTTATAAAATAATGATAATTAAATACTATAAAAATTATTAATTTTAAAGCTCTATAATTTGCATTTATTCATGCATTATTTTAACATAATGACAAAAACTGTATCGAATTGTATCAATGTAGGGAGTCTATATTTCAAATACAATTTTTCTTAAATACAATTTTTCTTCAAATACAATTTTAATTAAATAGTCTCTCCCAAAGCAGAAAATCTGTTTCCTAAAGTCCCTCCCTGAGGGAATAGAGTTGCTTGGGAGTT
>NW_007804523.1:0-1100 GCF_000696425.1 Galeopterus variegatus | reverse complement strand
AGAATACACAATACATGTACTGTCCTAAAAAGAGGAAAAAAGAACCCCCAAACTCAAAAGGACATGGTATCTAATGTCTCATATTTTATAGGTTGTTTTTCATGGAATTTAAAACAACTGTATGCAGGAATATTGCTTGCTAGGTCCCCTAAATTTAGACTCATTTTAAGAATTATAATTTTCTTTTCTTTCTTTCTTCTTTTTTCCCCCCAGAAAGACTTCTCTTAGTTCAAACTGAAGTAGAGCCAAAAGGCAAGAGTAGGTCTAAGGTTCACTTGTCTGTATTTACTTCATCTAAAATAGCATCTGACTTTTGTTATATGAGGTTTTCATATGATTTAGGAAAAAAAGTTTTAACCTGCTGCTTTGTTTGAACAGTGATGGCAAAAACTAAAAATAACACAAGATTCCAAATGTGTATATGGAAATTCAAACACAATTTTGGGCAACTGCTGTAAAAACTTCCACTCTCTTTATACACCTTTAGACTAAGCCGGAGCCAGATCTGCCCACAAAGGAGACGTTTAACTGATAGGTCCTCTTTATGAAAGGCGTTTTCCAGGGGCCACATCTTGGGGGGTTTGGGGAAGGGAAGTGTGTGGTTCTGTCTAAATTTCATCCAAGACTTCTCTCCCCATCTGACCCTGGAAATTGCTGCAATTTTAGCTTCCTGTGGTATGCAGTAAAAAAAAAAAAAAAGAAAGAAAGAAAGAAAGAAAACAACACTAAATCAGAAATGGTAGAAATACACTTAACCAAGTAAAGAGAGTTTCTAAGCTGCTTATGCTGGAGCCGACTATGTATTTACAAGCAACACAACATAATTCTAACTTGTTCCAGGCATCAACCCATTCAAATTTCTCTCTGGATAAGCGTTGGAAATAGCTTACCATCAGGAGCTACTATTGGGACAATTTATTTTTAAAAAAATAAGAGATGAAAATGACATTGATTATAGAACATTATTCAGAAAACATCTCTTATTAGGAGATGTCTGAAATAGGAGGGAGGACAACAACAGTGTGAATGAAAGGTCCCTGGCAAGTGATACAGTTTGAATAGGTTGCCATAAAAAGAAAGGTCATAGTGAATCAGCCAAC
>NW_007804522.1:0-1100 GCF_000696425.1 Galeopterus variegatus | reverse complement strand
TGGCATTGTACGAAGTCCTAGGAAAGTTTTGCTAATATAATATTTTACTAATATAAAATTTGATAAAAAGTTCCTTGACAGTTTAACAAAATATAGATTCAGTTACAAAGCCAATAGAAGATCCTTGGGAATTTTAAATAAGAACATGCCTATTTTATAAAATTAGGCTGATTTTCTGAATAATATTATTAAAGGTCAGTGCCACAGCTGTGCATTTGATGAGCAGCTGTGTGGGCTACCAAGAACAATGAACCGCCTGATTGGCACTGACCCGGCCATGCCAGCAGTTAGGATAGAAGGATTTTGAACAGATTTAGAACAAGCAGCTACTGGGTCTTACTGTGGACACCTAAATGTTGGAGAGTTTGAAGTAAATGGAATAAAGACATGCAGTTTGAGAATAACATAGACATCCTACAGAGACTAGGCTTGTGATGAGGAAAGAACAGAGAACATTCCCCAGAGGCAACTTACAGTTTCTTCAGAAGCATAAAATGAATTTAAATCTTTCAGTTTAAGAATATCAAAGTAGAATGTTTTTGACAGCACTTGTTAAATGGTGGAAAATTTTATACAGTGCTACTTTCTACTGGCAAAGCAACACTTAAATCCTATATACTTAGATCTAGACTTTATCTTGGATATTATGAGCCTGGAATAACATGCTAAAATTTCTCCTTCCAGGAATATAGGGGGAAAATACAGGAATATATGAGGTGTTGCTCAGGTAAAACAAGCGAGTCAGCAGCCTACAAATGCATGTATGTTCTTCTTGCTTGTAAATAGAGCTGTTTTTATTTCTTTCATCATTATTTGCAAGATCACTGTGTATGTGTGTGTATATATAATAACTTTAGTATCACCCTTCACAAATATAATACCAAATATGGAAAAAACTTTTGGTGGCATGTTTTACAGTTACTGCCTATCAGGGCTTGTTATTTTTTCCTCACCTTAAGTATATAGAGTTTTCACTTGCTATAGTTGTTCCTCACCATTACCTTCCTGTCTTCTCTTTATCCTTTGTCTTCTGTTTATTGAAGGCTTCAGACTTGAACTGCAGCATTGGCTCTTCTCAGGGTCTCCAGCCTGCCACCCAC
>NW_007804521.1:0-1100 GCF_000696425.1 Galeopterus variegatus | reverse complement strand
CTCTTCCAAGGGCTCCACATTTTACCCTGACACTGTGCTCTGCCTGTTCTGTCACTGCTGTATTTAAGGTGATTGCAAGCATTTCAGCAGCGACTTTCTGAAAACACAGGAAGAAAAAGTCTCCTGTCTTGGCTGAGACAATGTGGCTACTGAAACTACTTTCATGGCAAAACCGTAAGTGGTTTATTTTTGGATTTACTGTTTGCATATGATCTAAATCAGTTTAATTGCCCACTAGGGCAGCCAATGCCTCTCCTGGTTTCTGACTCCTTGTTCACTTGTTCACCACAGTATCCCAAACTCACAAATTCTTAAAGCTTTGGTAAACTGTTATATCCGTGTGTTAGTCCATTTTGTGTCACTACAACAGAATTACCTGAGACTGGGTAGCTTACAAAGAACAGGAGTTTCTTTGGCTTATGATTCTGGCACAGCTGCATCTGGCACATGCCTAAATCTGCTTCTAATCATGGTGGAAAGTGACAGGTACAAGCAGATCACATGGTGAGAGGAAGAGAGAGAGAGAGAGAGAGAGAGAGAGAGAGAGAGAGAGAGAGGAGGTGCCAGGGTATGTCCCAGGAAACAGGTCTGACTCTTAAAGTGGAGGGAGGGACGGGAAGGAAGAGGCCTCTCGGAGTGGGGGAGAGGAGGAAGGGAGGCAGTGCAGGCAGGACCCTCACCCCTGTGTCTCAGCCCCTGCTGGAAAGATCCATGGAGATGCTCTCCCTTGACCGCCTTGCCATCCCCTCCCCCATGTATTCATTTCCTAATGTCATGCGTTGGGAACTTAAAGCCTCTAATTTCAGTCTTTTCTCTTTTTTAGTGTGAGCATTTCAGGCTATAACCCTTCTTCAAAGCACTCTTTGACCTCATTGTAAAATTTTAGCTATGGAATATTTCCTTTACATTAATTTCTTAATTGTTTGAATTTTCATTGTTTTTTTTTTTCCCTTTGATCTATTTATTGTGGAGAGTTACTTTAAAAATTCCAAGTGGATGAGGATTGTATTTAAAACAGCTTCTAATTTTATTTTACCAAGTTCAGAGAATGTGGTCTGTATATTTATTTTTATAAATTTGTTGAAAATTTCCTAATGGCC
>NW_007804519.1:0-1100 GCF_000696425.1 Galeopterus variegatus | reverse complement strand
GGAAGTTTTCTCTTGGCCCCTGCAAAAGCCATTACAATTTTTTTGAAAACTTCATTTTTAATGGTCTCATTACATTCTAACACATGCATGTACCATAATTTAAGTAATTTCTGTCTTTTGGACGTTTAGAATGTTTCCTGGTTCTCACTATCATAAGTAATATCACCGTGAACATCTTTGATCATATGATTAGTTTCTTAAAATAGATTTCTGCAAGTTAATTACTGAATCAAATGCTATGAACGTGTTTTAGATTCACGAAAGCAATGATAATTTTATACATACTATCTCATATGATACCTATGACCACCCTTTGAAGATTCCCAGTTAAGGAAGCTGAGGCTCAGAGAGTGCAGTGGCCACATTTGCAGTGACAAATGTCACATAAGGGACATGAGAGCTGGTTAGAAATGTAAAATATCAGGCCCGCCTCAGACCTGGTCAATTAGCAAGTTCTCCAGGTAATTCTGATGAAATTATAGTTAAGAAACATTGACAATCTCCAAGTTCCTCATTTAAGTTGAAGAAATTGAGACCAAGGAAGTTCCTTGCCAGAGGTAATGCAGATTCTCCCCAAGCCGGAATTTAAAGTTAGGTCTAGTCCAATTCCAAAGACTGAGCTCAAGCCACAGCACCACACTGGAAAACCTAGTGTCCAGTTTCTCCCAAAATGTCATATCCCATCGACAAGTGCACAAAAGAGCCTCTCTCCTCATGCACTTGACAACGTTGCTGTTGGTTTTCTTTTTCTTTTTTTGCCCAATTCGAGAAGTGAATTGCCATGTTTTAAACATGTCTTATGGAACCACCTAAAGGGGGCCTAGCTACAACCAGGTAAAGGGCACACCAAAAACACCTTTTTCACATGGGTAGCCCACCATAGCCACAGCAATTGCCATGGCTGCTGTGAAAGCAGCTAGTCTCTATAGCAGCAGTCACAGCCACCGTGCAGATGGCATGCCAGACTCAACTGCATTGACACAAGGAGAGGCACCAGCAAAGACCAAAAAAACAAGAAGAGACCCTCTCTCTCCACATGGCACACTCCAGAGTAATAGAAGAAGCATCTGATTTATGATAATAGGGGAGGACTTGATCAC
>NW_007804518.1:0-1100 GCF_000696425.1 Galeopterus variegatus | reverse complement strand
CTTGGGGGACACAATTCAAGCTTCAGTGAGTTTGGGGGGGACATAATTCAATCCACTACAACCATAGAGTAGAATGTGTGACCTAGTCTGGCCAATCAGACTCCATTTACTTCGCCACAGTGACTGGTCTGGGGACAGGTTTAGGCAGGTGATCCAAGCTAAGCCAATCAGATACTTCCCTGGGACTTTCTTGCTGGGTATAATGGAAAAGACTTCCCATGTCCACTGGGGTTGGTAAGAGAGAAGAGTATGGGTCTGACGAGCTGGTGGCTGCAGGGAGAGTTGGAAGAGAGAGGCGATAGTGTTTGAGGCCTGGATCCAGCCACATCTGAAGCTTGCTTAATCCTGCACTTCCCAGTTACACAAACCAGTAAGTTCCCTTTGCTATAGTTTTTTCTCAAGGCAGTTTGAGTTGAGTTCCTCTCACTTGTACCCAAAAGAATTCCAAAGAGTACAGGTACACTTTTGCAGATACCTGGGGAACAGGCTCAAAATGAGGAGACCCTGGCACCCTGGAAAATGGGTGTACCTTTAATATGTCATAGATATTGGTGAACCTGTCCCTCAGAGGAGAAAACCCAAAACCTCAAATTTACTAGGTGTAGTGCAACCCCCATGTGGTCCTCAGTGGTCCTCCACCTCACACCATTGGGTGGGCTACCCCCTCACTGTCCCAGGGTTGTCTTTGTGGCCATCAGAAGTGGTGATGGGTGTCACTTCTAACGTTAGGTTATAAAAGACACTGTGCCTTCCAAATGTCCTCTCCTCTCTTTCTCTTCCCCTCCTTGCCCCACCACCCCACCCCTCGGATTGCTAACTCTGGGGAAAGTCAGCATTCATGTCATGAGAACACAAGGCCCCCTGTCAACAGCCATGTGACAAAGTCATCCTCCAGCCCCAGTCAACTCTTCAGCCCCAGATGACAACTTAACTACTACTTCATGAAAGATCCCAATAAACCATCCTAGATTCCTGACCTCCAGGGATTGTGAGATAAATATTGTTTAAGCTGCTACATTGGAGATAATTAATTAAGCAGCAACAGATAAATAATACACTGTCATGTATGTCAAGGGGATGGGTTCCACGTGGGCTGAATC
>NW_007804517.1:0-1100 GCF_000696425.1 Galeopterus variegatus | reverse complement strand
ATGAGACCTGGAAGTACATATAAGGTCAACCATTAAAACCTGAGCTGCACAAATAGCCTTTTCCAGGGAATCAGCAGCAAAGCAACAATTTAGCTCAATTACGGGGCTCAAGTTCTGGTCCCCACGGGAAGTTCCCCCATTTTAGAAGTAAGCAAAGTACAATAAGTTAGTTCCAGTGCAGAGTTTAAGTGGTGGGAAAAGTGAATAATCCAACACAGAACTGACAGGGAAAAAAGTACCCACAGATCAGAGAAAAAGTTTGATATTAACTAGTAAAGGTCTAACACCACCTAAGAACACTATAACACCTAGAAAGACCAGAAGCCCACTGGGCTCCCAAGCCAGGGAGGCGGGAGGGCCAAGGGCCTCAGCCATGCCCCCCCAACATCTGAAACCAGCCCAGCATTGACCACTGAGGTGCTGCAGAAAGCACCCAGTCTTCCAAGCCAGGGTGGTGGGGGGCCAATGGTATCAGCCACGCCCCACTGACATCTGCAAACTGCCTGGCAATGACCACAATCAAGTTGCCACAGGAAGCACCCTAGGCTCCCAAGCTGGGGCAGTGGGGGACCAAGGGCTTCAGTCAAACCCCCCTCACATCTGCACCCAGCCCAGTGATGACACAGCCACTGCTGGAAGCCCCCTGGTCTCCCCTGCAAGAATGAGGGGGGCCATCGGCCTTGATCACCCTCCCCTTCCTTCCTCCTCTTCTCACCCTATTTCCTCTCCCTCTTCCCTTCTCCTTCTCCCCCTCAACTGCTCTACACCATCTTAGAATGAGGCATGTAGCCGGGAGTAGCCAAACCCAGCCACAAACAGGCAAGCTGCTGCCACCCCCGGGCCCTGCCAGGGTCCTGAGGTGTGGAGGTGGGGGAAGCTAAACCCAGCAGCGACAAGGTAAAGAGCAGACCAAAAACACCATTTCCACACATGTAGTCCTCCATAGCCACTGCGATTGCCATGGCTGCCACAAAGGTGGCTAGTCTCTACAGCAGCAGTCATGGGCACTGTGCAGATGGCACACAAGACTCTCAACTGCATTGACACAAGGAGAGGTACCAGTGGAGACCAAGAAAAAAAACAAAAAAGAAGAGGTCCTC
>NW_007804516.1:0-1100 GCF_000696425.1 Galeopterus variegatus | reverse complement strand
ATTTAAGGACTGGCTCATAAAATTCTTGAAAAAGTTAACAACCGCTGTCGAAAGCCAGTATTAGCTGGCTTCAGTACACCTTTGCTCCCACCTGTCATAGAGCTGGGAACAGCTCTCGAATGGTGTAAATACACACTTATGTCTGCTGATACAAAGGATCTGCTGTATTCTGTTGGAAGTTCATCCAAGAATTTCCTTGTCCCCATGGTGACCATGGGGCCTCAGCTAGGATGCCACTCCCAGCTCTGCCCTCTTCTAATGTCTGTGGGAGTTCCCTACGGCTCCCGTTTACACAATTTGGTTTTGGAAATTCAAGGATAAAGCTCCATAAAGCTGCTAGTACACATACTGCCTCCCCTGTTAATGAGGTTGCTTCCTCTGTCTGCACATGCTAAGGTAGACTGACCTGACCATCCCTTTCCCACCATCCTTGTACCACCTGGAAGAGGACAATTGATTTGGCCTGCAACCCAATATGCTTGGCAGTTAGATTTGTATCAATGCAGGGAAGAGAAGCTTTGTGTGTTTGACAGTGTGTGCTTTTAAAGATCGGTACAAACATTTCATTTCATTATGCCAGACATTTAGTGGTAATGTAAAATTATTCTTGTTAAAATTAAAAACCTTAGCAATCTTGAACATTATCTATTTGAGCTCAAGATGTAACAAGTGTTTTCTAATTATAACAGAAGCCAAAACTTCAGGTACTCTAAGGTTATTTGTAAAAAACAATACCTTCAAATATATTTTATCCCTAAGATGTGCTTTCAGAGATGTCAAATCTATGACTTTTAAACTAGAGGGAACCAGAGTGAATTTTGTGGTTTCAGAAGTCTCATAGAGAAATTTCACAGAACTGAGAAATGTGAAAGGATCTGATCACTTGGTTGAATAGACAATATTTATGGCATGAATCACCAGGCATTTACAAGTACACAAAATCTGTTGACTGATGTGCAGAATATTAATTAATATATTGACCCTATTACCTCATTTAATTGAAGGCTCCTAGACCCTATGGAATAGTGTTAACTCCCTCTTATAAATGAAAAAATTGAAAAAAGCTCTTTATCAATATAAATCGTTTATGTTATAGGGAT
>NW_007804515.1:0-1100 GCF_000696425.1 Galeopterus variegatus | reverse complement strand
AAAAAAAAAAAGAATAAATCTGTTAAATTATTTTATTGTAAAACATATCTTAACTATAGAGGAATGTGTAAAATATAGGCTCTGGTTAAAAAATAGCAAAATGTCATCTGGGTACCCAGGTTCAGAAACAGAACATTACCAGTACCACTGCTCCTCCTAATTGGGTCTCCCTCTTCCCCACAAGAAGTAGTCACTATCTGACTCTTGGTTACTTATGTCTCTGCCTTTCTTCACAGACTCACCAAGTCTGTATGTGGTTTAGGAGAAATCTGAGTCTCAACTTGTGCAAGGGAAGAGCAAGCATCAGGGTGCCTGCAAGGGCTGAAACAGGTGTTCGGTTCTGGGTGTCTCAAGGGACTGCCCTGGGGTAGTGAGCTGCTCTGCATTTCTGTTTCCCAGATCATCACTGCCTATCTGTAGCCCTCAGGAGGAGGTAAAAGCAGAACACTTCCTGGGGTGAAGCAGCAGGGTCAGAAGGGGAGAGTAGCAACTTTTATCAACTCATGGTCCAGATAAGCCAAGAGCAGATAAGAAGCTGAGATAGGCTCACCCCAGGGTAAAATCTAGATACAGTGGCTGCAGGGATCGTGGTGGTGACAGCCCTCCACGTGTCCTCAGTTGCATTGCTCCAGTCTGGGTGGGTACCCTCTACTCAGTGCACAGCTGTGCTCCTAGAGTCTCCACTCACCTTCGGTGTTGGGTCTTCTGTTTCTGAATCCCTTGCCATCCTGATCTACTCCCGCATTATGTTGGAGTTTGTCTTCTAGTAACTTCTTGAGAAAGAGCACATGGGGGATAAATTGTTTGAGACATTTTATGTCTGAAAATTTTTTTATACGATGCTCACACTTGAATGGTAGTTTGGTTGGACATCAAATTCTTGGCTGGAAATTATTTTTCCTTAGACTTTTGATTGCCTGTTTTCTTGCTTCTAATATTGCTGTTAAGTTCAAAGCCATTCTGATTAATAATCCTTTATATGTAACTGCAAGCTAGTAGAACTTCTTTTTGTCTGCAGTTTTCTTAAATTTTAAGATAGTGAGAGTCAGTTTATATTATGCTGGACATCGGTGGGCCCTTCTGGTCTGGTAACTCATGTC
>NW_007804514.1:0-1100 GCF_000696425.1 Galeopterus variegatus | reverse complement strand
CATCCCCAGCACCACGCTCAGCCAGTGAGCCAACCGGCCATCCCTATAGAGATCTGAACCCGTGACCTTGGTGTTATCAGCACCGCACTCTCCCCAGTGAGCCACAGGCCGGCCCCAAACGCTCTTTTGTTAAGCTGGCTTTTTACCAATAGGAACAAAGTAATAGATTATTGTTATGTTTCCACAGGAGCCTGTAAGTACTAGTTAATTGGTTACAAAGCTAAACAAACAAACAAACAAAAAACATCAACTAGCCAACATTGTTCCTATATGAAGACCTCAAGGTTTGCTATACTCCTCTTCTGAGTTGCAGGTCTACCATAGAGATCTAGGATCTAGGGACTTCACAACTGCCCCTCCACCCCACAACCCCACAATTCCTACCCCCTCCTCCAGCTCTACTCTTTACTCCTTCATTAGGTTATAATAGTAGGGATGAACCTTCTAAGGCCATAGCTGCAACCAAACAAGTGAAAGAAGAGAATTGAAGTGTTCATCCGAGGAGAGATCATTTGTGTATTATCAATATCTGAAAAGTCAGTATTTCTAAGTTATACCTCCTGTACCAGAAATGAAACAACATCCCTCTCTTGAATCAAAACTTTCTAGACCATTTATTTACTCAAATACATAAGCATCTACTATAGTTGAAACTTCAGGGCCGAGCCAGTGGCGCACTCGGGAGACTGCGGTGCTGGGAGCGCAGCAGTGCTCCCGCAGCAGGTTCGGATCCTATATAGGGATGGTCGGTGCGCTCACTGGCTGAGTGTGGTGCGGCCGGTCTCGAAAAGGACAAAAAAAAAATCTTTACAATTTAGGCCGGCCCGTGGCTCACTCAGTAGAGTGCGGTGCTGATAACACCAAGGCCACGGGTTCGGATCCTATATAGGGATGGCCAGTTTGCTCACTGGCTGAGCGTGGTGCTGACAACACCAAGCCAAGGGTTGAGATCCCCTTACCAGTCATCTTTTAAAAAAAAGAAAGAAACTTCATTTCACTGCTATGATATGAATGTTGGTGTCCTCCCAAAATTCTTACATTGAGGGCCTGCCCGGTGGCGCACTCGGGAGCGTGGCGGCGCTCCCGCCAAGGGTTCGGAT
>NW_007804513.1:0-1100 GCF_000696425.1 Galeopterus variegatus | reverse complement strand
TTTGGGGGTTAGAATTTTAACATATAAAATTTTATAGGCACACAAACTTTAAGACCATAGCACCCCTTAACAAGGCATATGGCATTTCATAATTGAACATCTGTTTATTTTTCACAGAAAGTCAATATTTTCATGGGTAGAGGCAGTGACAAGAGCATATGCAACAGGCTCAGGACTGAAAAACAGAAATTCTATTCATGATAACTGATTGGTTATTTAATAGGTGGCCTATGTGCAGGTAGAAGGGCCAAATTTTTTTTGGAAAAAAATTTGTATTTGATGCTTGGCAAAAATATCACTTAATAAAAAGGCTGGGCCTTCTTGACAATTATTTTATGGTTAGTTAGGCTGGACGGTTAGCCCAGTTGTTTAGAGCATGGTCCTGATAACATCAAGGTCCAAGATTTGATTCCTGTACTGGCTAGTCACCAAATATAAAGAAGTAAATATTTTATGTTTAGTAGATTTTTTATATCACACATTGGAGGGCACGTATTTTCAGGAAACGGACCCTCAAATGCTGGACTCCAGCCGTTTATGCTGTCTCTTCCACTTAATAGAGAAGGAAAAGCAGAGGGTTGTTTGGGAAAATGGCAACACAGGGAGGAAGAGAAGTGAGGCCAGCTGCCCGCAAAGGCCTGAGTCAGAAAGCCACACCTTGTATACGTGTGCTTGTCTCAAAGGATGATAGGAGCACGCTATCGAGCAACCTGGTTCATGGTTTATCATCCCAGCACAGCACATAGGAAGCAGCTTCTCTGGGTTTCACCTGCTAGAACAAGTGTTTCTCTGCGAGCAGTTTTATATGCATTCCTTTCACATAATGTAAGTAGTCAGTTACTTCCCCAGGTCCTCTTCAGCAAAGTTCTTTCCAGATATCAGGGAAAATTAATATGTGACTTGAAGAATACTTAGCAAGATGAAAAAATCTAGTCACATTTAGTTCTCTAAAGCCTTCTAGGTTGCAGTGAGAACATACTTTTATAAAAACAACAGTCTCATACCATTCAGTCCTTGGGGAAAAGCTTCCTTTGCTTTACAGAATAATTTGGATACTTCTCTGCTATAAAGGAGAAATAATTCCAGGGATTTTTTTTTTT
>NW_007804512.1:0-1100 GCF_000696425.1 Galeopterus variegatus | reverse complement strand
TAATTAATAACAATATATCAATATTGGTTCATTAGTTGTAACAAAAATGTACTCTACTAATTTTAGATACTAATAGGGGATCTGAGGGCAGGGCATATAGAAATTCTTTGTATTATCTGCTTAATGTATCTGTAAATCTAAAACTGTTGTAAAAAAATGATATCTGTTTAAAAAAAAAAAACTACAGCAATGAACTTTGGAATGGCCAGCCTGTGAACCAGAATCTCTGTCTCTGTAGGTAATTTGGTGAGCTATTCAATATTTTTTTAATAAATCCCTTTTCTGCTTTAACTAGCTGCAGTGGAGTTCTGTTGTCTGCAACCAGGGCCTAGAGGAATACATGCATATATATACATGTTTACATACAGGGTTTAAAAAAAGAGAGCTGCAGGAGATTTGGTGTCATTTTCCATTTTGACTTGCAACCATTTTTAAAAGGTGGGATAATGTCTGTAAGGTACCTGGGGATAGAATCAGGACTAATGAGATAATATCTGCAAAATGCTTTGAGCTCCCTGGAGCTGCTGAGAGGCAAGGCACATATATATTATCATCATTAGAAAAAACATGCTTTGAAAACTTTGGCAGCAAGGCGGATATCAGTGGAAATCGGTTCAATTACTCATGCCTTTCAAAATAGACAAGTTCTAAAAAAGTTAAAGATAGAGTGATTTTTTTTGTAAATCAAAATCCTCTTTACTTCCTCTGTCAGACATTACTGTTTTATGATCTTTCAATTATTTTCGGTTGGGCTCCCTTTGACAATATATTCACACAGCTTTAGGATCTCTGCTTCCAGATTCTTAGCAGAATAGTCTCAAACTTCAAAATTTATCACCACTTTGAGAAAAAATACAAATCGTATGCTTTCCTTTAACGTTGTTTGAAATTTCAAAACAAGTAACACTGTGACCTAAAATAAAACAACACAATGGCAGTAAGAGAAGGAAATAATATTTTTATCTTTGAAGATACATTTTACTCAGTAAAGCACGGTGCTGATGACACCAAGGTCAAGGCTTCGGATCCTCATACCAGCCAGCTGTCAAATAATAATAATAATAATAATAATAATAATAATAATAATAATAATAATAATA
>NW_007804511.1:0-1100 GCF_000696425.1 Galeopterus variegatus | reverse complement strand
GTGTGCCTGGTTGTGGGAGGTTGGTCCAGTCCCCTTCTTCATGCTTTGGGTCCCTGGGCAGGCCCTGAGGTGCTGTCACGGTGTGCCTGGTTGTGAGGGGAGGGTCTGGCCCTGTCTCCATGCTGCAGGTCCTCAGGTGGGCCCCTAGGTGCTGATGTGGTGTGCCTGGTTGTGGGAGAGGGCTACAGTCCCTGACTCCATGCCTCGGGTCCCCAGGCAGGCCCAGATGTGCTGGCATGGTGTGCCTGGTTGTGGGAGGGGGTTCCAGTCCACTTCTCCATGGCTTGGGTCCCTGGGCAGTTCTGAGGTGCTGGCGCAGTGTGCCTGGATGTGGGAGTGGGGTTTGGTCCCCAGCTTCAAGCCTCTGGTTCCCAGGCAGGCCCCAAGGCGCTGGTGGTGTGCCTGGGCCAGAAGTAATTTTTTGTCCTTTGCTTACTTCTAAAACAGGGGAACTTCCTGTGGGAACCAGCACTTGAGCTGTGTCATTGAGCTAAATTGCTGCTTTGCTGCTGTTTCTCTAGGGAAGGCTTTTCCTGCAACTCAGGGTTTAATGGTTGACTTTATAGGTACTTGCAGCTCTCCAGGGACCAGGTGCACCTGGATTGTGTAGGAACTCTGATCCAGGCCTGAGTTTTTTCATCAAACTGCACCCCATGCAATTCTGCATTCTGACCAGTCTCCTCTGAGTGGTCGTGTGCTGACTGGGGGGAAGATCAGCTGTCCTTGCTGTGTCCCAGTGTTCTCTCTGTGGGCCCATCTCCCCCACTGCCTGTGCTCCAAACAGTTCCCATGGGATGGACCATGTGCCAGTCCCTTGTGATGACTCACTAGCCTCTTAATGGCTCCCTTTTTTTCAGTTGTTCTGGCTCCTCGCTCCTGCATGGGTCCATGGGAACCCTATTAGTGGTCTTGCTGTCCTAGGGGCCACCAAGGCCCTCTTCTCCCCTGCCACCTCCAAGTATCTTCATCTGAAGGGCACAGCTGTGGCTTCTGCTGGCTCCTGCTCTATGCACTCAGCAGCTCCAGGCTTACAGCAGCCATGGCCTGAAATGCTCAGAGCAGTTTTTTTCTTTTTTTCATCATAGTTTCTCCCACCTTCA
>NW_007804510.1:0-1100 GCF_000696425.1 Galeopterus variegatus | reverse complement strand
TGAAAGATTCACTCACTAAAATAAAAAAACACAACTGATAGCTTAAGCAGCAGGCTAGTAACAAGCAGAGGAAAGAATTTCTGATCTTGAAGATAGTCTTTTCTAAATAATCCAGGTGGACAAAAAGAAGGAAAAAAATTTTTTTAAAAATGAAGAAAATCTAAGAGACCTAGCAGACAACTTTTAGCACATAAGCATCAAACTGTGAGTATTCCAGGAAGGGAGGAGAAAGGAAAAGGTATGGAAAACCTATTCAGTGAAATAATAATGGAAAACTTTCCAGGTACAGGGAGAGACACGGACCTTTAGATCCAGGAGGCTCAAAGATCCCCAAACAGATTCGACTCCAAAAGATCCTCTCCAAGACACATCATAGTCAATCTGGCAAAGCTCAAAGACAAAGAGAGAATCTTAACAGAAGCAAGAGAAAAGCATCAAGTCAACTATAAGGGAGCCTCTATCAGACTAACAGCAAACTTCCGAACAGAAATGCTACAGGCCAGAAGAAAATGGGTTGATATATTCAAAATACTGAAAGAACAAAAACTGTTTGCCAAGAATAATATACCCAGGGAGGCTATCCTTCAGAAATGAAGGAGAAATAGTGTATTTTCCAGACAAACAAAAGCTGCAGGAGTTCACCACCACACGACCAGCCCTGCAAGAAATCATCAATGGAGTCCTGCTTCTGGAATCCAAAAAATGATAACCACTACCATGAATACACAAGAAAGAACAAAACCCACAGGTTAAACAAAAATGCAAATGAGAAAGAGAAACTAAACCTTACCACCACTCATGAAAAAACCCCCCACATAATAACAATGAAAGTAAAGCAAACAAACTCTTGGTCTCTTTGAAAGATGATAGGGAAACAATTCATTTTTCTAAAACTAGTTAGTAAAAGGGAAGAGTCAAGCATTTATCATGTCTTTCCTTTATGAATTGTTCTCATGGTAACCATAAATAGCTGAGGAGGGAAAATTTCTGTCTGTTTAAGTATCCTAGGTAGTAAATAAAAGAAGGAATAAAATAATTAGAATATGGTATTTTGCAAACCCCTATTGAGATAATGGATCTAGCAAATGATCATCAATGTC
>NW_007804509.1:0-1100 GCF_000696425.1 Galeopterus variegatus | reverse complement strand
TCTGCTGTTAGTCTAATGGGGACTCCCCTACAAGTGACCTGACATTCATCTCTTGCTGTTTGTAGAATTCTCTCTTTGTCTTTAAACTTGGCTAGTTTTGACTATAATGTGTTTTAGAAATGACCTATTTGGGTTGAATCTATTTGGGGACCTTTGAACTTCCTGGATTTGGACGTTCATATCTTTACCAAGACTATGGAAATCTTCCTCTGTTATATTATTAAATAAGTTTTCAATATCACTTTTGTTTCTTCTCCTTTTGGAATGACCATAATTCAAATATTTGTTCATTTAATAGTTATCCCATAGATGTTATGTTGTTCATTCTTTTTTATTCCTTTTTGGTTTTCTATTTTTGTCTTCCTGTGTTATTTCAAAACTACTATCTTTGAGATCAGAATTTTTTTCTTCTGCTTGACCTAGTCTGTTGTTGAGACTCACAGATGTATTTTTTTTTTATTTTATTCAACAAATGATTCGATTTCAAGATTTCTGCTTGATTTTTTGTAATGATGTCTCTTTGTTGAATTTCTCATTTAGATCATGAATTGCTTTTCAGATTTCATTGAACTTTTTGTCAGTATTTTCTTTTACCTCAGTGAGTTTCTTTAATCTCAGTGAATTCCTTTTCTTGCATGTCAGCAATTTGTGATTCTCTGGGATCAGTTATTGGAACATTTTTATTATTATTATTATTTTAATTTGGTTGTTCATGTTGCCTTGTTTTTCACGTTCCCCTGAATTGATACCTGTGCATCTGGTAGAACACTCACCCTCTTTGAGTTTTGTGGATTAGCTTGCACAGGGAAAGAATTTCACCTGCAAAGGTAACTTAGAGTGTCAATTGTGTAGAGTGTGATGGATTTGTTCAGTATGGATGCAATAGTGTAGACTCTGTATAATTTCTTTAGCTGTAATCCACTTCCACTATGTCTGTGAGTGACTCAGTGACCTGTGCTTGGGACGTTTGTGGCACTGGTGGCACAGCTTTGCTGGGGATGAATTGCTGATTGGTTCACTGACTGGGGATATGTACACATACTCTGTGGGCCACTCCTATCAGGAGCTGACTCATTGGCAATGTGGCTGCTAGATTGATT
>NW_007804508.1:0-1100 GCF_000696425.1 Galeopterus variegatus | reverse complement strand
CTAAATCTGATTTTTGCCTTTAGATCACTTTTGAGTAGATTAACACAATAACCCATGTCAAGATAATATACTTGTAACATTTCATTTTTTCCAAAATATTGTGCATATGTTTAGCTGGATGCTTGACACTGATGGCACATGTCATATCTCTCTGGGAAGAAGTTGAATTATGTGTAATATTGCATCCTCTTGTTTGTCATTTACCATATTGGCAACATGATAAATACAAAGACCATGTGTTTTGGAGTCAAATAGACCTGGGTTGGGGTCTTTGTTCTTGACTTGATAGCTTTGTGGCTTTGGGCAAGTAAGTGCCTTACCCTCTCTTAGGCTTTGATTTGACATTTTAATGAGGCATAAAGAAAACAAAATCCCTTCCTCCCAAAATTGTCATAGGTTTAAATAATTTTTATAAATGTGAAAACAATAAAAAATTTAAAGTCTTAGCAGAGTCCCAATTTTTCCTGTTAGAATAGCTTTGAAATTCTATTTCCAAGTAATTTATTTTTAAAAACCAAGAATGTAGGTTGAGTTTTCGTAAGTAATATTTTATTGTCTATGAAGACAGTAATATTTTCTCCTTTACTCATTTAATGTGATGAATATATTAAAAATCAGTTATCCCTCCCCCCACACACATTCTGCCAATCATACAGTATCTAGGGCCATGTTTAGTGCATAGTTAGTGCTCTATAAATACTTATTGAATATCTGACTATTCCCGAATCAATATGCCAGAATTAACAAGAACCTAAATTTGTTGCAAGCCAAAGTTCCAATGATTCTATTATGACTATGACATCCATTTTTTTCTACCTCACATAAGATCGTAGAAGGGAAAGGAACTTAAATAGGTGAATATAAGGCTTGCCTGCCAAATCAATTCAAAGGAAAGCTGGTAAATTCTTTTATTTCTTGGTTTTTCTTTTACTGAGATTTTTAGTACAAGTTGCTTGGCTGACGTACGGTAGGAGGAAAAGGCATTTTCTACACTTCAGTAAGGATTAACAAGAGAACCGTTTACACTCGTAGACACCAACTGGCATGGTGACCATGGCCTTCTGAGCTTCCAAGGATCACAGTAAAAGTGTGCGGAACCA
>NW_007804507.1:0-1101 GCF_000696425.1 Galeopterus variegatus | reverse complement strand
CCCTTTACTTCAATTTGACTCAGCCTGAATTCTATCACCGTCTTTAATGACTGATGGATGTAGCCATACGGAGCAGTCTTTCCAACTTTCTATCACCCCAGGGTGCTAAGTAATGATGTGAAGTTGACCAAGTAAAGCTAGAGTTTTTATAAAATTTCTGGTATTTCCACATTCGTAGGAAATAATAGCTCACTGAGAAAACAACTTAGAAAAAACAACTTTTGTTTGACATTTTGTCATTCAGCTTAAGAGAAATAAAAGGCAGTGGAGAGAAAACTCTGAAAAGATAGTTTAAAAAATCTTTTTCAACTTTTAACTTTCCCAGTGCTATCAAAAGGCTAGTTGTGAGTGAGAAATTAAATATGAGTGCACTTCGAAAAGTTCACGGAAATATTCGTACGATTTTTAAATTTCATTTTTCCACAAACTTTTTGATGTACACTTGTATAACTTACTAGGAGTAAGTACACTCCTATACTTACTAGGAATTCAGGTAAGACACAAATGGATGAAAACATCCTGAGTAATTGGTAAGGTGCTCTGTTTTTTAGTGATCATTTTCGCCATGGCTTATTTGCTGTATTTTCAAGCACAAAGAACAGTTAAGACTAACCTCTCACTGACAATCAGCAGGACAGTTTCTGCAGAGGATGTGTGTGCTGAGAGGACAAGTCCCTAAAAAAGAGAGTGACAGGAGCATCCACTATGCCCTAGAGGGCTTCACACACAGAGTGTCGCCATGCAGAGGCACAGGCAGAGATGGAGGCAGAGCTGCCCCGCTGTGGGGTGGGTCTGCAGGTGGACCAGCCCCTGGCACCAGAGTAGCCTCAAGGGATCAAGGTGAGCAGAGCATAGTGTAAGAACCACTCTTCCAAAATTAAAAAAAAAAAAGTGTATTTAAAATAAGAGGCAATTAATATCCAGAATCCAAACATGTCAGGGGAAATCATAGGAGGCAGAAGGGGGTGGCGGCTGTGGCAAAGGGATGATGGGGAAATGAGCGTGTGTGTGTTTCTGTCGATTGGGATCGACTTTTTAAGTCGATGGGCTTTTGAAGTCCATGGGCCAATAAAATGTTAAAATAATCATTTTGGAGACAAA
>NW_007804506.1:0-1101 GCF_000696425.1 Galeopterus variegatus | reverse complement strand
TGTGGGAAATTTCTTAAACCATAGAAGGTTGGTCAAAATGTATAAATGACTGCAATCATGACACACATGTATTCATTATAGCTATCAAAATACATGTCAACAAACTAAAAGAACACTATTTCCTGGGGATTCAAAATAAGGGTCAAATTCTAAAAATTATTTATTATATTACAGAAACTAGAAGAAAATTCTAAGCCTTTTTGAAGAAAGGTTTCAACAGTGTGCAAGAAAATGTAACCTCTTTGAAAAAGATGGAAGGATCTGTAGAAAAAGAAGATCCAAAGAAAAGTTACAAAAAATTAAATATGTAATATCAGAATTAAAACTACCAATAGTAGCAGTAAATGTGGAACTGAGTTTTAGAAAAATGAAAAGGTCATACAAGTGACAGTATCCTTCAGATTCCCAGTAGTAAAGGTAAATGTACACTTGAGGGGGGTTTAGTAAAACAAAAATGTAGTCAAGTGTAAGAAAACCAACAGGAGATAATACAGCCAAAGCTCAGGCCACTAAAAGAGGAAACTGTAAACACCCTTTGGTCAAAAAGGCAACAAAACAGGGTGTGACTATTGCAGTCTATAGAGAATATTTCTATGTTGAGAATGGTGAGAGAAGAACTGTGAGTTTGGGTAGACCGATGCAGTCAATCCGTGGCAATTCAAAGAGATGGAACCCGGGGAATAAATAGCACTTGTCTCTCCTCTTTCTCTGACCTCCTGTCAATGCCTCGATTTGGCCACACCGAGCGAGAAGCTATAGGGCAAGGACATTTGATGACATAGGTCATATGGGCAAAAGCTCTGGGATGCAGAGAAGGTTGGCCACGGTTAGAGAGTGAATCTGGAGAAATTTAGGAGAACTGCACACTATGGAATTTCAGAATGCTGAGGAAAATGAACAAAAAACCAAATAATTACTAACGTCGATTGAAGTTTGAGAATTACCTCCATTGAATGTTTTAAATGTATCATTTCATTTTATCAATACAGGAACCCTAACAAATAGGTAGTTATTATCCCCATTCTGTAATAAGAATAATATTAATATTAACAAGACTGAAATAATTTGTTTAAGATCACACTTATGATAGTGGATAATATT
>NW_007804505.1:0-1101 GCF_000696425.1 Galeopterus variegatus | reverse complement strand
AAAAAAAAAAAAAAAAAAAAAAAAAATCTTTTAGCAAATTAGGTAGAAGAAAAATTTGTTAATATGATGAAGAATATCTTCTGCAGGAAAACAACAACAGCAATAAAAACTGTAACTAATATCAAACTCTGTTAAAACATTGACAGCCTTTCGTTCAGGCTGGGAATAGAATTAAATACCCATTATCACTATTTCTATTTAATAATTTATTAAAAATTTTATCCAAAATCTGAGGAAAAAGGAGGAAAACAGCTATGATTACCATAGATGAAATGATTTTGCTCATGGAAAATTTAAAACAATCTATAGGTAAGTTATATTTGTTTAGAAAGTTTAGCAAGGTTGGCAGATAAATACAAATAAATTGTATTTCCATGTACCATAATTGGTAAAAATAAAATTTTAACGATGATATTTAAAATAGCATAAAATATGAAATAATTAGGAATAAATGTAACCAGTGAAGCAAAAGACTTTACTGAGAATTTGATAATTTTGAGAGATAAAGAAAGATTTAAATAAGGAGTTATTTGATTTATAGGAGAGATCTCCCTGCAGAGTAGAAGGGAAAAGGACAGTATTTTCAGTTAATGTACAGGGACAACTGGATGGCTAATTGGAAAAAAATCAAATGCATTTACATCCCTTACACAGTATGTAGAAATTCATTCCATGTAGATTCAAGTCCTTAATGTGACAGAAAAAAAAAAAAATGAAGTTTTTAGATCATATCGGACAATGTCTTCATGAGCTCGGAGATAGTGAAAGATATCATAACTATGACATGAAATGCATAAACCATACACATAATAAATTCAAATAAAATAAAATTCACAATTTCTGTTCACCAAAAGACTTCAAAAAGAGAGTGAAAATTCCAGCAACAAAGTGGAGAAGAAACTTGTTACGTGTCAGAAGAAGCAGTACCCAGAAATGCAGGTGTCTCCTGCAAGTTGTTAGGAAAACTATAACCCACTGGACACCAGGCAAACATCCACCACGACAAAGAGCAAACGAGCAGGCAAACAAAGCATGAAGAGTTATTTTCACCTATGAAAGGAATGCCAAATGACTACTGAACATGAAAAATTGCTCAACATC
>NW_007804504.1:0-1101 GCF_000696425.1 Galeopterus variegatus | reverse complement strand
TTTTTTTCCATAGGACTTATAACCTTTTCACAGTTTATAATTTACTTGTGCATAATGTTTATTGTGTATTCATTGACTCCTTAGGTAGAACACCAGTTCAGTTGATGGCAGCGATCTTTGTTTTGTTTCCTGATGTATTCTAATATCACAGGTATATATTAGGCACTCAGAAATACTTATTGATTGAATTGACTAATTTATTGATTGCTGAAGGAAAGCATGTGTCTGGAGCACAAAGTTTAGAGAAGTAGTTACGGGCCAGACCTTGCAGAGTCTTGTGAGTTTTGTAAAAGGTTGTAGGCAGGGGAAATAATACGAACAAATTTAAATTTTGAAAAAGTACCTCTGGTGTTAGTCACTGTAATAATTCAGGCAGTAGATATCAGTGTGGGCTAGGGTGATAATGGGCAAGATGGAGAGCGGAGGAAGGAGTCAAGAAAAAGAAGTTTAAATGTTGATTCCATGAAGAAAGTATGGTATAGCCAGGAATGCATCCTATTTCTTGTTTCGCAGCCCATGCTCTTTCTATAAGAGAGAGAGAGGTAAGGAAACGAGAATGGACTTTATATTCAGTAGGTCCTGACTTTGGACAAGTGACTTAACCCCTGTGACCCTCAGATTATTTTCTATACAAAGGAAATAATAATTGCTACCTGGAAGATTTTCTGCAAATATTAACTTAAAAATTTTATGTCAAGCACCTAGTAGTCAACAAGTATAATTTATTCTTAGTAGGATGCATCTCTGAAGAATAGCTTTTTCTTTTTCTTTTTTTTTTTTAAAAAAAAAAAGCTGTTCTTGTTGTATCTTTCTTTTATGATACATTGAACTCTCAAAAGGAGAGAACAGAACTGAGGTTACCAGAGGAGTGAAAGGGGGAGGGAGGTAAGGGAGGAATTGGTAAAGGGCCAAGGAAATGACACATTGTATAATGTTGAATATACTAATTATCACAATTTGAGCATAACGTATTGCACACAGGTATTCATATTCAACATTGTACCCCACAGAAATGTACAATCAACTATGTTTCAATTTTTAAAAAAAGAAAAAGAAAAAAAAAGCTGTTTTATAAGGCTTGATTTATACTCTGGCTTTTCT
>NW_007804503.1:0-1101 GCF_000696425.1 Galeopterus variegatus | reverse complement strand
AGAGATTCTTTTTCATGTGATGAAACTGTTCTGGAATGTAGTGATGATGGTTGCACAATTTTGTGAATGTACGAAAAACTACTATAGTTTTAAAAGAGTGAATTTTATGATGTATGTGTTGTATCTTTACTAAAAAAGACAAAAAAAAGCCCATTAATTTTTTATATCAATTACATGTGGAAATCACAATACGTTCAATATAGTGGGTTAAATAAAATACATTATTAAAATTAATTAACATGTTCCTTTTTACTCTTTTAATGTGTCTACTAGAAAATTAAAATTTTTCTAAAAATTTATCTTATTTATTTTTTCATCGAAATGTAATTGATTGTAAATATCTGCAGGTACCATATTGATTATCAGTATCTGTGTGTAATATGTGATGCTCAGTTAGGATTATTAGTATATTCAAAAAAACACAATGTAATCATTTTTTTGTGGACCTTTACCAATTTCTCACTAACCCCTCCTTCCTGTCCTCCTTTCCCACCTCTGTTAACTTCAGTTCTGTTCTCTCCTTTTGGATGTTAAATATATTGTTGTTATTGTTGCATCTTTCTCTCTTCCTTCCTTCATGTTAAATATATTGTTGTTATTGTTGCATCTTTCTCTCTTCCTTCCTTCCTTTTTTTTTATTTGCTTTTTTAAAAATTTTATTTTATTTATTTTTTAGCTCCCACTTGTAAGTGAGGACATGCAATATTTGTCTTTCTGTGCCTGGCTTATTTCACTTAACAAAATTTTCTCTAAGTTCATCCATGTCACTGTGAATGTCAGGATTTCATTCTTTTTTATAGCCGAGTGGTATTCCATTGAGTACATATACTACATTTTCTTTTTTTGTCTTTTTTTTTTTTTTTTTGTAACCGGTAAGGGGATCGTAGTAACCCTTGGCTTGGTGTCGTCTGCACTGTGCTCAGCCAGTGAGCACACCAGCCATCTCTATATAGGATCCGAACCCGTGGCGGGAGCGCAGCACCGCTGTGCTCACAGCGCCACACTCTCCCGAGTGAGCCATGGGGTCGGCCCTATACTACGTTTTCTTTATCCAGTCATCTATTGATGGACATTTTGGTTGGTTCCATATTTTGGCTATTG
>NW_007804502.1:0-1101 GCF_000696425.1 Galeopterus variegatus | reverse complement strand
CAACATTATAGTATAGGATAAAGTAAAAGCCATCTAACTTAACAATTAATGTAAAATGTATTTTTCTAAGCAATTCAACCACTCCATAAGTTTCTCTCTCTCTATCCGAGGATCAGAAGCTTTCCTCCCTTATAATTCTGGGTATTGGACTTGGTAAAGAAGATGACTTTTAACAAATTCCAGGAGCCAGGGCAAAAAGAAGTGAGGAAAACATATGTGAGAAAACATTTTAAAAGGATTTTGTCTTCTAGACACTATGAATTTAACTTTATTGAAAAATGAATATGAAAATCCATGACAACAACTACATAAAAAGAGATCTAGTGGTCATCTAGTTGGCTGTAGAGTTGGTTGTACCCAATCATAACTCAGTCTCGCATTTTGTAACGTAAAGTTCCCATCCAATGGAGTGCTGGAGCTGGCTATTACCATGTGCACTTCTTCCCAAATTCATGTTCAGTGACATAACATGAGTAGTTTGAAATCAGCTATAGATGGCAGTAAACACTACTAGAATGTTTTTCCTGGAAATCCAGCTGGCAAGCACTACTGGTTTCACTAGTAATAGTGTAATATTCTAATTGCTCTCCAGCAGTAGTTTTGAAAGTGAAGTCCCCAGACCAGCAGGTAAGTTTAACAGGTGATAGAGTTGGGATGTTATTGTCCCCCAAAAACTCATATGGAAATCTAAACAGCAAAGTGGCAGTGTTGGAAGCTGTTTGAGTCACAGGGGCGGATCCCTCATGAATGGATTAAAGCTCTCTTTGCCAAGGGGGGTAGGTTAGTGAATGAGTTCTCACTTTATTAGTTCCCATGAGAGCTGGTTGTTTAAAAGAGCCTGGCACCTCCCCTCTCTTTCTCACTTCCTCTCACCATGTGATCTGCTTATACCTGTCAGCTACCCAGTTGTCCACTGCTTTCTGTTGTGAGTAAAAGCAGCCTAAGGTCCACACCAGATGCAGCTGTCCCAGAATCATGAGCCAAATAAACCTCTGTTTTTTGTGAATTACCCAGTCTCAGGTATTCTGTTATAGCAACACAAAATGGACTAATACAACAGGCAAGTTGTTAAATATGCATATTCTTGGATTCCATTCCAGA
>NW_007804501.1:0-1101 GCF_000696425.1 Galeopterus variegatus | reverse complement strand
AGTCCTTTTTACTCACTGAGTTATATTCCATTGTATGGATGTACCACAGTTTGTCTACCCACCTACTACTGAAGGACATCTTGGTTGCTTCCAGTTTTTGGTGATTTTGAATAAAGCTATTATGAACATTCACATAAAAGTTTTTGTATGGCTACAATTTTTCAAATCAGTTGAGAAAACACCCTAGGAGCATGATTGCTAGACATATGGTTAAGACTGTATTTAGCTTTGTAAGAAATTCAGATCCATTTTTGTTTAGAAAAAAATATATCTCTATGTATATGAGGCATAAAAACATAACTGTTTGTTATGGGATTTGTGGCTGATTTTAAAATTTTTTATTCACTTTTATATTTCCCCGAGTATGTTTTAAAGTAATTCAAGCAAGTAGTATGTTTATACACAGGGAGAATTAAAAAGTATCTAATGCCCATCAACCTAAATGCCCATATGCAGATGAATGCATAACGAGAATGCAGTGTGTGTGTATATATATATGTATATATATACATATATAGAGAGAATACTATTCAGCCATAAAACAGAATGAAATTCTGTCATTTGTGGCAACATGGATGAACCTGGAGGACATTATGCTAAGTGAAACAAGCCAGGCATCGGAAGACAAATACTGCATGATCTCACTCTTATGTGGAATCTAAAAAAAGCAGATTTCATAGAAGTTGAGAATAGAACAGTGGTTACCAGATGCTGGAGAACTGAGAGGGCATACCAGATGCCGGAGAACTGAGAGGGCAGGGGGGACTGGGAGAGGTTGGTTAACCAGGACAATGTTACAGGTAGGCAGGAAAAATAAGTTCTGGTGTGCTACTACACAGTAGGGTGACTATAGCTAATAACAATGTAGTGTATATTTCAAGAAAGTTTGAATGGAATCACTGTAAAGAAACAATACACATCTAAAGTGATGGATATGGTCATTAGCCTGATCTGATCATTACACAATGTATATACATGTAGCACACTATATACCATAAGTATGTACAATTATGTGCCAATTATAAATAAAAAAACTAGTAAGCTTCTGGCCAGTAGAGATTCTCTGATATGACCTTAAACATCATGAGTGTTAAGCCACCC
>NW_007804500.1:0-1101 GCF_000696425.1 Galeopterus variegatus | reverse complement strand
AATGCTGAAATTTACAAGAGCCCCTGTCATCCTGGTAAATAGCAATGGTGAAAAAAAAAAAAAATACCCCCACCCTTTTGTGTTCCAGGAAACGTCTTGGTACAAAGAAACATCCTTCCACATATGACTTAGATATGAGTCAAAAATGATCCCCTTGTATACTTACAATAGGCCAGAAACAGAACTTCCAAATTCCCACTATTTTGCCCCACTGACGAATTGGAAAAAATATTTGGTGAACAAATTTTGGTTAAGTTGCTCTCCCCCTAGGTCCCCGAACCTTGACTCAACCTCAGCCTGAGTCAGCAGACAGCCTCTCCTTAACAGCCCCTTCTAAGAATAGGCTGGCTCAGGCCAAAACATTCTCTCATCTACTGTCAGATCATGCTCCTTAGCTCATCCCACTTCCCCACATCTGGTTCTTTCTAGCCTTGTTTACTCCTCCCTGTAAAAGAAAAAAATTCTTTTCTGACTAACCTTTAGATCCTTGCAGATCATACTGGGCTTTTTCACTCTGTGCAATACTTTCATTAGAGTGTATATTTGTTGGGAGGAAGGGAAAAGATATATTTTAAAAATTTTAAAAAGTGAGGATTGCTCTAGAGTAAAACATCTGTAATGTATAAAGAAAAGATTGTGTACTGAGAATATATAAAGAAATCCTACTTTTCCTTTTTCTCCAAATTTTCTGAACAATTCAATCCAAAAGATATTCAGTGCCTGACCAAGGAAGGAGGGGTGTCCTGGTTACACAGAGATCGTTAGAGCTTGAGCAGTATGAAAGGGAGGGTATCTATGCATAGGATGTGGAGGGTGCAGTGGGGAAGGGGAGGAACTGACTTAAAGTGGGAAAGGTCTAGCAGAGATCAGTGTTGGGCATATTGAATAAAGAGTCCAATGGAAGTAAAATTCAAAGTAAAGTGAAGACAATCTTTGGGCAGAACAGAGAGTACTTTCCATTAGGATAGGAAGAAAGATATTTAGAATGATGTAACGATTTAATAATCATGTGTAACAGAACTATTCCACAACAGGTTACAATAGGACACATTTATTTCTCACTCTCAGGTCTGTGGGGAGGTTGTGACTATGTTGGGCTCT